>NW_026511226.1:0-70966 GCF_027579735.1 Bombina bombina | reverse complement strand
TAATTATATTCTGCTGTGACAATCTGGTAGAACAACAAATGAATAAAAAGATAATAAAAGTCTCTATTTTGGCAGCCAGATATTTAATATTTAAAAAATGGAAGACGAAAGAAATACCCACGGTAGTCGAAGTAAAAAATTACCTTAAAAAACAATGTATTATAGAGCAACGTGACACGAATATCAATAACGAAACTGATATCAGAAAATTCTTTGATAAATGGGCACCATTTATTAAATCCCTTCCTACCACAGAGATAGATTATATTATTTTTCCCTTTCAAAATATAGAGATGGTTCTACTGGGGATATGGTAATTGGATAAGGTCCTGAGATGCCAATTGAGGGGGGGAGAGGAAGAGGGTTTGAGGCAAACCCTCCCCCTTTTTTTTTTTTTTTTTTTTTTTAATATTATTATTACCAGTAGGTGCATGGAACTGAGGTATTATAGAAGGTTAAAAAGTGAATAAAATATTTCAACAGGAAATCTTAAGATATAAGAACTAATAGAGTGTAATTTATTATTTAGGTTACTATAGGCCGGAAAGGCTTAGGAATTGTTTGAATTTATTTTTGGTGTTTTTTCTTTTGTTTCTTTTTTCTTCGAAAATTATGTAATTGTATAAACATGTTGAAATATATATAATAAAAATGAATTTGAAAAAAAAAATTGCATGCTCTTTCTAAATTACAAATGAACAAATTTGGGTTCAGTGTCCCTTTAAGCTCTGTTATTTTATGATGCGCTATCGATACCTCATACAAAGTGCATTTTAATCCATTTGCCTGTAATATTTATTAAAACAGTACACAATATGTTGGCATCTTTGGTTGCTTTTTTATGTACACTTGAGAAAATCATTTACCGTCACGTATAACGGAATCCAAGCAGGACGTGGAGCATTCCCTTTTGATTCATCAGGAACATTGGCTGTGGAAGATTGATTTCCTCAACTTAGACGCTATCCTTACCTTATACGATTGAGGGTTACTTTTGTGAGTATAACCATAGAACTTGTACATCCCATGAACGTTTTGAGAAGTATTTCTTCAGTACATCAGTGATATTGTGCGCTACACATTATTGGGGACTGTATTGTGACTTTCTTTCTTAAGACACAGTGGCCTAGATTTAGAGTTTGGCGGTAGCCATGAAAACCAGCGTTAGAGGCTCCTAACGCTGGTTTTAGGCTACCGCCGGTATTTGGAGTCAGTCAGGAAAGGGTCTAACGCTCACTTTTCAGTTGCGACTTTTCCATACCGCAGATCCCCTTACATCAATTGCGTATCCTATCTTTTCAATGGGATCTTTCTAACTCCGGTATTTAGAGTCGTGTCTGAAGTGAGCGTTAGAATTCTAATGACAAAACTCCAGCCGCAGAAAAAAGTCAGTAGTTAAGAGCTTTCTGGGCTAACGCCGGTTTATAAAGCTCTTAACTACTGTGCTCTAAAGTACACTAACACCCATAAACTACCTATGTACCCCTAAACCGAGGTCCCCCCACATCGCCGCCACTCGATTCATTTTTTTTAACCCCTAATCTGCCGACCGCCACCTACGTTATACTTATGTACCCCTAATCTGCTGCCCCTAACACCGCCGACTCCTATATTATATTTATTAACCCCTAATCTGCCGCCCGCTATCGCTGACCCCTGCATATTATTATTAACCCCTAATCTGCCGTCCGCACGCCGCCGCCAGCTACATTATCCCTATGTACCCCTAATCTGCTGCCCCTAACACCGCCGACCCCTATATTATATTTATTAACCCCTAATCTGCCCCCCTCAACGTCGCCTCCACCTGCCTACACTTATTAACCCCTAATCTGCCGAGCGGACCGCACCGCTACTATAATAAAGTTATTAACCCCTAATCCGCCTCACTCCCGCCTCAATAACCCTATAATAAATAGTATTAACCCCTAATCTGCCCTCCCTAACATCGCCGACACCTAACTTCAAGTATTAACCCCTAATCTGCCGATCGGAGCTCACCGCTACTCTAATAAATTTTTTAACCCCTAAAGCAAATTTTAACCCTAACACCCCCCTAAGTTAAATATAATTTTATTCTAACGAAATAAATTAACTCTTATTAAATAAATTATTCCGATTTAAATCTAAATACTTACCTGTAAAATAAACCCTAATATAGCTACAACATAAATTATAATTATATTATAGCTATTTTAGGATTTATATTTATTTTACAGGCAACTTGGTATTTATTTTAACCAGGTACAATAGCTATTAAATAGTTAAGAACTATTTAATAGCTAAAATAGTTAAAATAATTACAAAATTACCTGTAAAATAAATCCTAACCTAAGTTACAATTAAACCTACACTATCAATAAATTAATTAAATAAAATACCTACAATTACCTACAATTAAACCTAACACTACACTATCAATAAATTAATTAAATACAATATCTACAAATAAATACAATGAAATAAACTAACTAAAGTACAAAAAATAAAAAAGAACTGTTACAAAAAATAAAAAAATATTTACAAACATCAGAAAAATATTACAACAATTTTAAACTAATTACACCTACTCTAAGCCCCCTAATAAAATAACAAAGCCCCCCAAAATAAAAAAATGCCCTACCCTATTCTAAATTACTAAAGTTCAAAGCTCTTTTACCTTACCAGCCCTGAACAGGGCCCTTTGCGGGGCATGCCCCAAAGAATTCAGCTCTTTTGCCTGTAAAAAAAACACATACAATACCCCCCCCCCAACATTACAACCCACCACCCGCATACCCCTAATCTAACCCAAACCCCCCTTAAATAAATCTAACACTAAGCCCCTGAAGATCTTCCTACCTTATCTTCACCATACCAGGTTCACCGATCGATCCAGAAGAGCTCCTCCGATGTCTTGATCCAAGCCCAAGCGGGGGGCTGAAGATGTCCATGATTCGGCTGAAGTCTTCATCCAAGCGGGAGCTGAAGAGGTCCATGATCCGGCTGAAGTCTTCTATCAACGGCATCTTCAATCTTCTTTCTTCCGGATCCATGTTCATATTGCAGACCTCCGACGCGGAACATCCTGCTGGCCCGACGGACTACCGACGAATGAAGGCTCCTTTAAGGGACGTCATCCAAGATGGCGTCCCTCGAATTCCGATTGGCTGATAGGATTCTATCAGCCAATCGGAATTAAGGTAGGAAAATTCTGATTGGCTGATGGAATCAGCCAATCAGAATCAAGTTCAATCCGATTGGCCGACTCGATCTTTCCTACCTTAATTCCGATTGGCTGATAGAATCCTATCAGCCAATCGGAATTCGAGGGACCCCATCTTGGATGACGTCCCTTAAAGGAGCCTTCATTCGTCGGTAGTCCGTCGGGCCAGCAGGATGTTCTGCGTCGGAGGTCTGCAAGATGAACATGGATCCGGAAGAAAGAAGATTGAAGATGCCGTTGATAGAAGACTTCAGCCGGATCATGGACCTCTTCAGCTCCCGCTTGGATGAAGACTTCAGCCGGATCATGGACATCTTCAGCCCCCCGCTTGGGCTTGGATCAAGACATTGGAGGAGCTCTTCTGGATCGATCGGTGAACCTGGTATGGTGAAGATAAGGTAGGAAGATCTTCAGGGGCTTAGTGTTAGGTTTATTTAAGGGGGGTTTGGGTTAGATTAGGGGTATGTGGGTGGTGGGTTGTAATGTTGGGGGGGGGGTATTGTATGTGTTTTTTTTTACAGGCAAAAGAGCTGAATTCTTTGGGGCATGCCCCGCAAAGGGCCCTGTTCAGGGCCGGTAAGGTAAAAGAGCTTTGAACTTTAGTAATTTAGAATAGGGTAGGGCATTTTTTTATTTTGGGGGGCTTTGTTATTTTATTAGGGGGCTTAGAGTAGGTGTAATTAGTTTAAAATTGTTGTAATATTTTTCTGATGTTTGTAAATATTTTTTTATTTTTTTGTAACAGTTCTTTTTTATTTTTTGTACTTTAGTTAGTTTATTTCATTGTATTTATTTGTAGATATTGTATTTAATTAATTTAATGATAGTGTAGTGTTAGGTTTAATTGTAGGTAATTGTAGGTATTTTATTTAATTAATTTATTGATAGTGTAGTGTTAGGTTTAATTGTAACTTAGGTTAGGATTTATTTTACAGGTAATTTTGTAATTATTTTAACTATTTTAGCTATTAAATAGTTCTTAACTATTTAATAGCTATTGTACCTGGTTAAAATAAATACAAAGTTACCTGTAAAATAAATATAAATCCTAAAATAGCTATAATATAATTATAATTTATATTGTAGCTATATTAGGATTTATTTTACAGGTAAGTATTTAGCTTTAAATGGGAATAATTTATTTAATAATAGTTAATTAATTTCGTTAGATTTAAATTATATTTAACTTAGGGGGGTGTTAGGGTTAGACTTAGCTTTAGGGGTTAATACATTTATTAGAATAGCGGTAAGCTCCAGTCGGCAGATTAGGGGTTAATGTTTGAAGTTAGGTGTCGGCGATGTTAGGGAGGGCAGATTAGGGGTTAATACTATTTATTATAGGGTTAGTGAGGCGGATTAGGGGTTAATAACTTTATTATAATAGCGGTGCGGTCCGCTCGGCAGATTAGGGGTTAATAAGTGTAGGCAGGTGGAGGTGACGTTGTGGGGGGCAGATTAGGGGTTAATAAATATAATATAGGGGTCGGCGATGTTAGGGGCAGCAGATTAGGGGTACATAGGGATAATGTAAGTAGCGGCGGTTTACGGAGCGGCAGATTAGGGGTTAATAATAATATGCAGGGGTCAGCGATAGCGGGGGCGGCAGAATAGGGGTTAATAAGTGTAAGGTTAGGGGTGTTTAGACTCGGGTTACATGTTAGAGTGTTAGGTGCAGACGTAGGAAGTGTTTCCCCATAGGAAACAATGGGGCTGCGTTAGGAGCTGAACGCGGCTTTTTTGCAGGTGTTAGGTTTTTTTTCAGCTCAAACAGCCCCATTGTTTTCTATGGGGGAATCGTGCACGAGCACGTCTTTGAAGCTGGCTGTGTCCGTAAGCAACTCTGGTATCGAGAGTTGCAGTGGTGTTAAATATGCCTGTACGCTCCCTTTTTGGAGCCTAACGCAGCCATTCTGTGAACTCTCAATACCAGAGGTATTTAAAAGGTGCGGCCAGAAAAAAGCCAGCGTTAGCTACGCGGGTCGTTACTGACAAAACTCTAGGCCAGTGAGTCCACGGATCAACAATTACTGTTTGGAATATCACACCTGGCCAGCAGGAGGAGGCAATGAGCACCACAGCAAAGATGTTAAGTATCACTTCCCTTCCCACAACCCCCAGTCATTCTCTCTGCCTTCAGTGCAAGGAGGAGGTGAAATTTAGGTGTCAGATTCTTCTATCAAGATTTTTTTATTTTGAAGACAGAGCAGGCTTTAGCTGTACTCTATGTTAGTCTCTTCAGTTAGGCTGTGGTAGCTGTAAAGCAGTTAGGAACTTGTGGGGTGGTCCTCACTGTGTTTTCCTAACAATGTTTGCTGCCATTCCATAGTATGCCAGAGTAGGCTTACTCTGTTCATCCTTTCTTTCACAGGACTCTGTGAGAAGCGGCTTCCTCTCATTCCTGGTGCTGTTTCCCTGTCAGACAGGCAAGGGTGCAGGTAAGTGCCGTTTTTATTACTTATGCAAGATCTCTGGCACTTAAGACATTACCTGCAGTTTTACTCTGGGACAAAATATCTTCCTGTGGTAAGGATGATGTAGACAGGTTAACAGGGCACTCTGTGGGACTGAACTTAATGAGAGGTTTATTAGTGTGTATAACTTACTTACCGTACAAATGTTTTGTTTTTAAATTTTATTGGTGGCTCAGTTAAAATCTCGTAATTTTAGGGGTTTTCTGATATTTGTATGTTGGCTAATGGAATCTTTTCAGTTTCTCTTCTAACATGTGAACCGGCGTTGGCCCGTGTCCCTTGGTGACGTCATAGGGGGCGGGCTCCTTCTCCCTAGACACAGCGTGCACTTTTGGTTGTTGCGCTCTTTCTCCTCTTGTTCCGACTGCAAGGAGGTACTTCGCTGTGTCCGCTTCTTGTTTGGCCCCTGCTTATCCGGAGTCAGTCTAGAGGAGGTCAGGTAGGCACCGCAGCATAGCGCTGTGGTGTAGGGGTGCCCAATAGGTCTTATAAATTTGGGGAAATTGGAATATTAATTTGATATTATTATTATTTCCTCAGGGGAATCCCATACAAAAAGATGGGTTTTTCTTTGTATCATATTGCGGGCATTGTTGTTGAATTTGACAGGAATCTTAAAGAGACAGTTCCGTTTTTTTCCCTTCAAATTAAAATGTATTTTATTTTTTTTTGCTTTGTGTGTATTCATTCATTGCAATATGGAGGAGCCTTTATCTGTTGAGGAATGGAAACTCTGTTTGAATGCTCAAGTGGAACCACCATTTCCTTTTTGTAGTTCTTGTGTCGAAAGAACTTTATTGTACAAAGATAGATTGTTTGATTCTGAGCCACCATTCTCTCAAGTGGAGGTTGTTGAGGCTATGCCACAGCCCTCTTCACAGGTGTCCCAAACTGTGCCATCGTCTCACGCAGTGCCCTCAGCTTCCTCACTATCTCCTGATGGGGTATTTCTGAAAGCTGAAATTGCAGCCCAGGTTTCCTCAGCGGTATCTGAGGCGCTAGCAGCCATCCCTTTGTGGCAAGGGAGGTGTAAGAGGAAGACAGTAAGGTTTCTGATCTGTCTCAGGCTATCCAGGTTGCTCTTTACCATAGGTCGGAAGAGGAGGATACTTCCGTAGCCTCTGAGGGTGAAATCTCAGATTCAGATAGTGTAATTCCTTCTTCTGATGCTGAAGTGGTTTCTTTCAGATACACCTATCAATGTCAACCCTAAAAAGTCTAGTAAATTAAATAGATACTTTGATGTTCCCTCTCCTGGAGAGGTATTTCCAGTGCCAGACCGTGCTAAGGAGATTATTACCCGGGAGTGGGAGAGGCCAGGAATTCCTTTTTCCCCCTCTCCTATCTTTAGAAAGATATAAATTACAAACAGTAACAGCGCTAAAATAAATATAAATGCAAACAGCCTATCAATATAAATACATGTTTATTTAGTGTAAAAAAAACACAACTGAGATTGGCAGATATATTTAACATATACAAATTTTATTGCAAACTCTATACAGAGTGGGCAAACGCAGCTTAAATCTGCTGGAAGATAGTTATTTGCACACCTTGAATGTGTTGCAGAAATAATACATCTTAGTACATCAATGCCTACAATCAACAAAGTGCTAAAATTTCTAGCAATAAAATGATGACAACAATACAAAAAGGTTAATAACAATTAAAGTCTTGAGTAAAAATAGCAGCAAGTCGCAACCTACTTGTCTGGCCAGACAACTCAAACGATATACTCACTACACGTTTCTGGGTCACGCCCCTTTATCAGGTGTAGAGTAAGTAGGGTACGACCAGCTGCTATATACCCAAATGACATTACACTTCCGGTTTCGCTGTTAACCAATACACTATTACAGGATATTTAACCTGACAAATAGCTCCAATGGTAACTTATCATCTTATGGATAGGTAGCCATCTTAAATATGGGCATAATGGAAATAGATGGTCATCTTAAAAATGGGCATAATATAGATAAATCGCTATTCTAAAAGAATAATAAACAAATATATATGCACTAATGGGCAATAATAAGATCTCAATAACTGATCATTAATAACTTGACAAACTACTCTAAAACTGACGTTAATAATCGTGACAGTGTTATATAAACAACAAGCTATAAAAATAGGGCAAACTATATATAATCTTGGACTCTTACAATATTTAAAATAAAATAAAAATAAAAAATAAAGAATAAAAATGAAAACATAAAACAAAACATACAATATACAAAAAAGAATTTGCGCTCAAAATTACTGGAGAAAAGTGAAAAAAGTATATTCCAGGCAGGAGATAAAGGTAAAAACAACTTTTATTCCGTAAATATAAAAACAGGACATGTAACAGGATGTCCTACAGAGAAAGCCAGCAGTGACTCAAACAATCAGGTTGGTGAGCTGATCCTCATGCAGACATGTTTCGTGCGTTTGCGCACTTTGTTCACTGCTTACCTGAGGATCAGCTCAGCCACCTATTTAAGGCTAAGCTAACAATCAAAATTACCATAACCTGAAACCTGATTGGATACCTGGATCTACATGACTGACTAATATTATCCAATATACAACACAGGCGGATAAAATTACACGTAAAATAGTTCTAAATATTATGAAATATATCTAACAAGAGACAAGTAGATATGACAACTATTAACTTTTAAATGCTCATCTCAAAATTATTAAATGTGAATAACAACAACATATTTAGTGATTGCTTTTCAAACAAAGATCGCTTAAGAAAGAAAAAATCTAAGTTGCAATATGGGTGATAATAATTGCGTTTAGAACTTGGGATATATTTAGATAATCCAAATTTAAGCATTATTTAAGTAAATACATCTAGATCACGTCTAATATTTAACCCCTCAGGTTCACTAGTCTGTAATGTGAACATCCAAAAAATGTCCTTTTTATTAAGTAATGTTTCCCTATTGCCTCCTCTTCTCCATTTAGTTATGTGGTCAATACCCTGTATTTTTAAAGATGAATCATCCGATTTATTATGTATTTTAAAGTGTCTTGATATAGGGGTGTCACTATCCTCATCGTCAATTGACCTAAGATGTTGCAAGAACCTGTCTTTGAGGGACCTTTTAGTTTTGCCTGTATATTGTATTTTACAAATATCACAGGTGAGGAGATAAACAACGTGTGTTGTTGCACAATTAATAAAGTATCTGATGTCATATTCTGTATTCGTTGTGCTAGAAAGAAATTTGTTACCCTCACTCACAAAATTGCATGTTTTGTAGATAGGTCGTCTGCATTTAAAGCATCCCTGTCTTTGTTTAAGCCAGCACTTGTTTGTTTTGGGTTTGATATCTGAAGGGGATAAGTAATTGGCTTAGAGTTTTTGCTCTCTTTGGAATGAAGTCACATCCAGATTTTAAAATTTCTTTGATAATAGGGTCTGAATGTAAAATAGAAAGTGATTCTCTGATTATTGCACATATTTTAGTATATTCAACACTAAAAGTGGTAATAAATTTAATTTTGTTAGTTTCATATTTTTTAGTTTTTAATTTGTTAGATTTGTATTGAAGCAGCTCTTCTCTGGGAATTTGATCAACGCTTTCTTTGGCTTTAAATAAAAGATTCTCGTGATAGCCTCTCTGCTTAAATCTGTCTGTGGCCTCTCTAGCCTGTTTTTGGTATTCTTCTTCTGTAATGCAATTCCTCTTGATACAAATGTATTCCCCCTTAGGTATACCTCTTAGTACATGTCGGGGACATGATTCAAATTTCAATAGCGTATTACCTGCTGTCTCTTTTCTATACATTTTAGTCTGGATGAAAGGTCCAATTTCGCCACCCTGGACAGTGAGGTCCAAAAAGTTCACACTGGTTTCACTGTGAGTACCTGTGAACTCTATACCTTGTTGATTACAATTGAGATATTTGCAGAAAAGATCTGCTTTGGTTTCGTCACATTCCAGAATGAAGAACAGATCATCAATGTAGCGATAATACTGAATTATCGCATCTTTGAACGGATTCTCATCTCCAAAGACGTGGGAGCTCATAAACAGGTTGGCATAGGAGGGGGCTTACTTTTACATCGGACGCTCAGGAGGAGCGCAATGTGCAGTGAATAATCCTGACTCTAAAACAAAATATATACATATGAGATACATAGCCATTAACATTTTATCGGTTACATCGAAAAATAATCTTTTACATATGTTTTGGTATTAGATAGCGGCGTATCTGGACCCAGAAAAAAGGATTGAGGGGGCGAGAGGGGGATCTGATAGTCCGGCCGGCTTGGAATACCAAATAACCTCTTGGGGTTTGGGGGAATTAGTCCAGTTGATGAGATAGCCAAGTTGAATCAGAAAAAACTGTTAGAAGGTAAATCAGAGGTAAGTAAAAAGAAAAAATATTATATAAAAATGATGGATGATAATACCATCGCGAACAGTAATTATGATGGTAATTTTTGTAATAGGATGCTAACCACTTGCAGTCAAGATAAGAAAATTGTAGAATTGTAAATAAACATTGACATCTACTTCAAAAGGATCCAATTTTAGGACCAAGTTTGCCGGATAGAAACCGTATGATCTGTAAGAGAGGACGGAATTTAAAATCAATCCTCTCTTCTTCTGATATGAGTGAAAAATTTATCAGATGGCAAAAGCAGAAACAAAATTCAGACATTAAAGAAAAGACTGTAATAAATGAGAATATAACTGCCCTTGCCTTATCTTCGGTTCCATCACAAGGTTGGCATAGATGTGGTAGGTGTGACTACTGTAAATATTCCCCAAAGAAAACATTAATATATAAATATGAGACTATTCAATTGAAAATTAAACATTTCATTAATTGTGATTCTACTTTTGTAATATATATTTTGAAATGTAGTTGTAATTTGTTTTACAACTACATTTAAAAATATAACAACTTTATACCATTGAAACTGGTTTTCTTAAACATTCTGGCCTAGATTTGGAGTTCGGCGGTAAAAGGGCTGTTAACGCTCCGCGGGCTTTTTTCTGGCCGCACCATAAAATTAACTCTGGTATCGAGAGTTCAAACAAATGCTGCGTTAGGCTCCAAAAAAGGAGCGTAGAGCATTTTTACCGCAAATGCAACTCTCGATACCAGAGTTGCTTACGGACGCGGCCGGCCTCAAAAACGTGCTCGTGCACGATTCCCCCATAGGAAACAATGGGGCTGTTTGAGCTGAAAAAAAACCTAACACCTGCAAAAAAGCAGCGTTCAGCTCCTAACGCAGCCCCATTGTTTCCTATGGGGAAACACTTCCTACGTCTGCACCTAACACTCTAACATGTACCCCGAGTCTAAACACCCCTAACCTTACACTTATTAACCTCTAATCTGTCGCCCCCGCTATCGCTGACCCCTGCATATTTTTTTAAACCCCTAATCTGCCGCTCCGTAAACCGCCGCCACCTACGTTATCCCTATGTACCCCTAATCTGCTACCCATAACACCACCGACCCCTATATTATATTTATTAACCCCTAATCTGCCGCCCACAATGTCGCCCCCACCTGCCTACACTTATTAACCCCTAATCTGCCGAGCGGACCTGAGCGCTACTATAATAAATGTATTAACCCCTAATCCGCCTCACTAACCCTATCATAAATAGTATTAACCCCTAATCTGCCCTCCCTAACATCGCCGACACCTAACTTCAATTATTAACCCCTAATCTGCCGACCGGAGCTCACCGCTATTCTAATAAATGTATTAACCCCTAAAGCTAAGTCTAACCCTAACACTAACACCCCCCTAAATTAAATATAATTTAAATCTAACGAAATTAATTAACTCTTATTAAATAAATTATTCCTATTTAAAGCTAAATACTTACCTGTAAAATAAATCCTAATATAGCTACAATATAAATTATAATTATATTATAGCTATTTTAGGATTAATATTTATTTTACAGGCAACTTTGTAATTATTTTAACCAGGTACAATAGCTATTAAATAGTTAAGAACTATTTAATAGTTACCTAGTTAAAATAATAACAAATTTACCTGTAAAATAAATCCTAACCTAAGTTATAATTAAACCTAACACTACCCTATCAATAAAATAATTAAATAAACTACCTACAATTACCTACAATTAACCTAACACTACACTATCAATAAATTAATTAAACACAATTCCTACAAATAAATACAATTAAATAAACTAGCTAAAGTACAAAAAATAAAAAAGAACTAAGTTACAGAAAATAAAAAAATATTTACAAACATAAGAAAAATATTACAACAATTTTAAACTAATTACACCTACTCTAAGCCCCCTAATAAAATAACAAAGCCCCCCAAAATAAAAAATTCCCTACCCTATTCTAAATTAAAAAAGTTACAAGCTCTTTTACCTTACCAGCCCTGAACAGGGCCCTTTGCGGGGCATGCCCCAAGAATTTCAGCTCTTTTGCCTGTAAAAAAAAACATACAATACCCCCCCCCCAACATTACAACCCACCACCCACATACCCCTAATCTAACCCAAACCCCCTTAAAGAAACCTAACACTAAGCCCCTGAAGATCTTCCTACCTTGTCTTCACCATACCAGGTTCACCGATCCGTCCTGGCTCCAACATCTTCATCCAACCCAAGCGGGGGTTGGCGATCCATAATCCGGTCCAGAAGAGGCTCCAAAGTCTTCCTCCTATCCGGCAAGAAGAGGACATCCGGACCGGCAAACATCTTCTCCAAGCGGCATCTTCGATCTTCTTCCATCCGGAGCGAAGCGGCAGGATCCTGAAGACATCCAGCGCGGAACATCCATCCGGACCGACGACTGAACGACGAATGACTGTTCCTTTAAGGGACGTCATCCAAGATGGCGTCCCTCGAATTCCGATTGGCTGATAGGATTCTATCAGCCAATCGGAATTAAGGTAGGAATTTTCTGATTGGCTGATGGAATCAGCCAATCAGAATCTAGTTCAATCCGATTGGCCGATCCAATCAGCCAATCAGATTGAGCTCGCATTCTATTGGCTGATCGGAACAGCCAATAGAATGCGAGCTCAATCTGATTGGATCAGCCAATCGGATTGAACTTGATTCTGATTCCATCAGCCAATCAGAAAATTCCGGATGGAAGAAGATCGAAGATGCCGCTTGGAGAAGATGTTTGCCGGTCCGGATGTCCTCTTCTTGCCGGATAGGAGGAAGACTTTGGAGCCTCTTCTGGACCGGATTATGGATCGCCAACCCCCGCTTGGGTTGGATGAAGATGTTGGAGCCAGGACGGATCGGTGAACCTGGTATGGTGAAGACAAGGTAGGAAGATCTTCAGGGGCTTAGTGTTAGGTTTCTTTAAGGGGGTTTGGGTTAGATTAGGGGTATGTGGGTGGTGGGTTGTAATGTTGGGGGGGGGTATTGTATGTTTTTTTTTACAGGCAAAAGAGCTGAAATTCTTGGGGCATGCCCCGCAAAGGGCCCTGTTCAGGGCTGGTAAGGTAAAAGAGCTTGTAACTTTTTTAATTTAGAATAGGGTAGGGAATTTTTTATTTTGGGGGGCTTTGTTATTTTATTAGGGGGCTTAGAGTAGGTGTAATTAGTTTAAAATTGTTGTAATATTTTTCTTATGTTTGTAAATATTTTTTTATTTTCTGTAACTTAGTTCTTTTTTATTTTTTGTACTTTAGCTAGTTTATTTAATTGTATTTATTTGTAGGAATTGTGTTTAATTAATTTATTGATAGTGTAGTGTTAGGTTAATTGTAGGTAATTGTAGGTAGTTTATTTAATTATTTTATTGATAGGGTAGTGTTAGTTTTAATTATAACTTAGGTTAGGATTTATTTTACAGGTAAATTTGTTATTATTTTAACTAGGTAACTATTAAATAGTTCTTAACTATTTAATAGCTATTGTACCTGGTTAAAATAATTACAAAGTTGCCTGTAAAATAAATATTAATCCTAAAATAGCTATAATATAATTATAATTTATATTGTAGCTATATTAGGATTTATTTTACAGGTAAGTATTTAGCTTTAAATAGGAATAATTTATTTAATAAGAGTTAATTTATTTCGTTAGATTTAAATTATATTTAACTTAGGGGGGTGTTAGTGTTAGGGTTAGACTTAGCTTTAGGGGTTAATACATTTATTAGAATAGCGGTGAGCTCCGGTCGGCAGATTAGGGGTTAATAATTGAAGTTAGGTGTCGGCGATGTTAGGGAGGACAGATTAGGGGTTAATACTATTTATGATAGGGTTAGTGAGGCGGATTAGGGGTTAATACATTTATTATAGTAGCGCTCAGGTCCGCTCGGCAGATTAGGGGTTAATAAGTGTAGGCAGGTGTCGGCGACGTTGAGGGGGGCAGATTAGGGGTTAATAAATATAATATAGGGGTCGGCGATGTTAGGGGCAGCAGATTAGGGGTACATAGGGATAACGTAGGTGGCGGCGATTTGCGGTCGGAAGATTAGGGGTTAATTATTTTAAGTAGCTGGCGGCGACGTTGTGGGGGGCAAGTTAGGAGTTAATAAATGTAATACAGGGGTCGGCGGGGTTAGGGGCAGCAGATTAGGGGTACATAAATATAACGTAGGTGGCGGTCGGCAGATTAGGGGTTAAAAATTTTAATCGAGTGGCGGCGGTGTGGGGGGACCTCGGTTTAGGGGTACATAGGTAGTTTATGGGTGTTAGTGTACTTTAGGGTACAGTAGTTAAGAGCTTTATGAACCGGCGTTAGCCAGAAAGCTCTTAACTCCTGCTATTTTCAGGCGGCTGGAATCTTGTCGTTAGAGCTCTAACGCTCACTTCGGAAACGACTCTAAATACCGGCGTTAGAAAGATCCCATTGAAAAGATAGGCTACGCAAATGGCGTAGGGGGATCTGCGGTATGGAAAAGTCGCGGCTGAAAAGTGAGCGTTAGACCCTTTAATCACTGACTCCAAATACCAGCGGGCGGCCAAAACCAGCGTTAGGAGCCTCTAACGCTGGTTTTGACGGCTACCGCCAAACTCCAAATCTAGGCCCCTGTCTCTCGACATTTTAAACAGGTACATAAGAGTAATACACAAGATCTTATGTTTTTCGGAATTGAACACATCCCTATTGACAGACGTAGAGGAGATCGTGAAATAATTTTGAATCAACATGAAACTCATTGGATAATGAAATTAAATACATTACAACCATCAGGCCTGAATAAAAACTATGATCTTGTATCTTTTTTATTAATTTATTTTTATGAATTTATTTTATGTAGATTTTTTACAAAGTTTTTTGATGAAGTTTATTAAATATATTATATATATTCTTTTTTAATATATATGTAAATAGCCATTTATCTGGACTAATTTCCCCAAACCCCAAGAGGTTATCTGGTATTCCAAGCCGGCCGGCCTATCAGATCCCCCTCTCACCCCCTCAATCCTTTTTTCTGGGTCCAGATACGCCGCTATCTAATACCAAAACATATATGTAAAAGATTATTTTTCATCTTATTTTTGCCAAAAGTGACTGCAACAATTTATCAATATCCGATAAAATGTTAATGGCTATGTATCTCATGTATATGTTTTCTTTTATGTTTTCTTTTTTATTTTAAATATTGTAAGAGTGCAAGATTATATATATTTTGCCGTGTTTTTTTATAGTTTGTTGTTTATATAACACTGTCATGATTATTAATGTCGGTTTTAGAGTCGTTTGTCAAGTTATTAGCGATGAGTTATTGAGATCTCATTATTGTCCATTAGTGCATATATATTTGTTTATTATTCTTTTAGAATAGCAATTTATCTATATTATGCCCATTTTCAAGATGGCCATCTATTTCCATTATGCCCATATTTAAGATGGCTACCTAGCCATAAGATGATAAGTTACCATTGGAGCGATTTGTCAGGTAAAAATTATCCTGTGATAGTGTATTGGTTAACAGCCAAACCAGACGTGTGATGTCATTTGGGTATATAGCAGCTGGTCGTACCCTACTTACTCTACACCTGATGAAGGGGCGTGACCCAGAAACGTGTAGTGAGTATATTGTTTGAGTTGTCTGGCTAGACAAGTAGGTTGCGACTTGCTGCTATTTAAAGTCAAGACTTTATTGTTATTAACTTTTTTGTATTGTTGTCATCATTTTATTGCTAGAAATTTTCAGACTTTGTCGATTGTAGGCACTGATGTACTAAGATGTATTATTTCTGCAACACATTCAAGGTGTGCAAATAACTATCTTCTAGTCGATTTAAGCTATGTTTGTCCACTCTGTATAGAGTTTGCAATAACATTTGTATATGTTAAATATATCTGCCAATCTCAATTGTGGTTTTATACACTAAATAAACATTTATTAATATTGATAGACTGTTTACATTTATATTTATTTTAGCGCTGTTACTGTTTGTAATTTATTTGTTTCCTTTGTTTTATAACAGCTGCTCACACAAAATTGTACTACAGCCGCCAACGCACACATTTTCTATTATTAGTGGCGCTCTCCTCTTTTCACATCTTTAGAAAGATCTTTCCAGTCACAGACTCCATCAAGGAGTCGTAGCAGACGGTTCCAAAGGTGGAAGGGGCGATTTCTACCTTGGCTAAAAGAACTACTATCCCTATAGTGGATAGTTGCTCCTTCAAGGATCCTATGGATAAGAAGCTAGAGGCCTTTTTATAGAAGATCTATACTCATCAGGGGTTACAATGGCAACAGGCAGTGTGCATTGCTACAGTAACCAGTGCAGCAGCCTATTGGTTAGAAGCTTTGTCCTTGCAAGCTGAAACCCCTTTGGAGGAGATTCAGGATAGGATAAAGGCTCTTAAGTTAGCTAATTCCTTTATTACTGATGCTTTGTTGCAGGTCATTAAGTTGGTCGGCCAAAATATTTGGCATTGCAATCTTAGCGCGTAGGGCGCTATGGCTTAAATCTTGGTCTGCTGATGTTTCTTCTAAATTTAAGCTTTTGGCAATCCCTTACAAGGGGAAAGACCTTGTTCGGGCCAGCATTTGCAGAAATTATTTCAGATATCATGGGTGGTAAAGGATCTTCTCTGCCACAAGGCAAGAAGAAGGATTGAAGGGACGTCAGAATAATTTTTGTTCCTTTCGTATCTTCAGAGGTAAGCCTTCCCCTGCCTCTACCAAGCAGGATCAATCCAAGCAAACTAAGAAGCCCACAGCTGACTCAAAGTCAGCATGAAGGGTTTGCCCCCGACCCAGGATCGGATCGAGTGGGGGGCAGATTCTCTCCGTTTGCACAAGTTTGGAAACAAGATGTCCCAGACCCATGGGCAGTGGACATAGTTTCCGAGGGGAGTTCCCCTCCCAGGGGAAGGTTTCACCTCTCAAGATTATTTGTAGACCAGATAAAAAGAGAGGCGTTCTTGAAATGTGTACAGGACCTGTCCCTTTTGGGAGTGATAGTGCCAGTTCAAAGTCAGGAACAGGGTCTTGGGTTTTACTCAAATCTGTTTGTAGTTCCCAAAAAAAGAGGGAAGTTCTGTCCTTCAAGATGTATACTATCCGCTCCATTCTTCCTCTGATTCAAGAAGGTCAATTCATGACGACCATAGACCTGAAGGATGCGCAGGGACTTTGGTCTCAGGAGGAATCTGCTCTCCCCATAAACATTCTGGAGTTGAGAGCGATCTTCAATGCCTTGATGGCTTGGCCTCAGCTGACCTTATCCCAGTTTATCAGGTTCCAGACGGACAACATAACCTCAGTGGCCTACATCAACCACCAAGGGGAAACCTGGAGTTGAAACGAAAATAGAGGAGCACAGACAGGTGATAAATGCAAGTAAAAATATTTATTAGCACAGTGGTGCCGTAGCGCTGAATGAGTGAATAAAAAAATGCACACAAAGTGGAGGGGTGAATACCCCGAGGTTAATATTCAGAATGTCATATGGGCTAAAATTACCAGACAGGTAGACGCATTTCAGCTTATAGCCTTACTCATTACCTGAACTAAAAGTGTACAACGTGTTCTATAAAACTGTTAGCCCATGTTTCTATTGGATACCGGGTTCACACCCTCTTCTTTACACTGTCCAATTTGAGTCTCCAAACTCGGCAGCTCATTTTAATATTGGAAATCAGTTAGATAATACTAGACCACGGAGAAGCATTGCAACTATTATTTACCTGTAATATATTTTAAACATAATAAATAGACCTAAAGTGCATACAAATACAGACAGTTTGGCTGCAGCATTCCCCGGTCATTGCTCAGATCATGTTCTCCTTTGTGAGAGCTCTCCTATACACCTGTAGTGTTCATTATAACATTATATACTCAGCGTGTTTCCCTGCTGTTTTGTCAATACACAGATAGCTTGCCACTTAAGCGCCACATAATAAGATATATATATATATATATATATATATATATATATATATATATATATATGTATCACTGGCTATCCTTGGTGCCCACTATACTAGAGAGAAGGAGGGGTAGCTGTATGCTAAATATAACCCCCCCTTCTAAAAGCTTACTATTGCACCCTAACCATTACTATAGAGCAGAGCTTTCCAAACTTTTCATGTTGGTGACACACTTTTTAGACCTACATCATTTCGCGACACAGTAATTCAGTTGTACTGGACAAATACATAAATGATATAATAACGAAATGTATTTACAAGTAACAGTATGTAAGTGTGCAAGAATTAAAAAAGTTTAATAACATCAACGGCTACTTACTATTTTAATGGGATGTATGAGGTTGATGGGATGAACACAATTTTAGAATATTTGGTGGAATATTAGATAAAGACACTCGCATTTCATCATCAAGCATTTTTAAGCTTCCCCTTCCTATCCATATATCAAGAGCAGGAGGAGCAATGCACTACTGGGAGCTAGCTGCAAAAAAAACCCCTCTGATTTCAGCTCAGCGTTTAAGCTGCCGCCCTCAGAGCTCGGTGAGTCCAATTGACTACTGCCCACGCTGCAAACACACTGCTGTCCGACTCACTGACTACACTTGCAGTCACGAGCCGATTAAGGAGACTACACATGCAGTCACGAGCCAATTCAGGAGACTACACGTGCAGTCAGGAGCCAATGTGCCGCCAATGGGAATAGTTTCAGTTCCCGCTGAACTACGCCAATAGGTTAAGATGATCTGTGACCCCCTAGGTATCAATCACGTGTCAACCATGTGATATGCAAAGCAGGCAGGCGGAAAGTCAGAAACCAAAAAAAAAAATGTGAAAAAAAATTGTGCTGAAGCAGGGACACACCTACACACTGCTGCCGACACACTAGTGTGTCCCGACACACAGTTTGGAAAGCACTGCTATAGAGGCTAATGGGAACCAACCTTACTAGCCATATCATAGTGCCTGCTAACAAAGGAGAAGAAAAAACATAATATGTGTCCTAGGGTTATCTAGTGATAAATAAATGGATACATGAGTGTGAAACTTGAATATGATGGGCCCCTATTGAAGATGGAATATCTAAGTCACTTTAGATTCATATAGCAAAAGCTATCTGTTTATATAAATGTACATGGAATGGAAAAGAATGAAGGGCCCCGCCCCTTCAGGGTGGAAACCAGCAATGGAGTATGGTTGTCCATAATCACCTGCCAACTGGGACACGTACCTTGAGGCAAGCAAGGTCTCACCAAAAATTTATGAGATCAAACTCAGAGTTGAGGCCTTCTGGAACTCTGGTCCTCAGTTTGAAGATCCAGAAGGCCTCCCTCTCACCTAGCTTGCGGGTCCTGTCCCCCCCTGAGTGGAGGGATCCGTTCTATAACAGTCCATGTAAATGTATTTATATTCTTTTGATGTAAACCAGAAAAGTGGTTCACCAGAGGAGTGGTGAGTACACCTACTCAGCTAAGTGCTCCTTGATATGGGTTCTTTCCTCCCTATTGGTTAGCCCTACATACTGGAGGGAGCAATCCTTGCAATTGATTACATATATAACATATGTTGACCTACAATTCAGACAGGAATCTATCCTGAACGTTTGACCTGTAATTAGTGAACTGAAAATTTCTCCTGTGGCAAGCCTTTCACACACCACACACGTGCGATGGTGGCAATGAAAGGTGCCCTTACAGCTCAACCAAGAAGAGGTGGAGGGTACTTTGTTCTTAAGTCTAGTGGGTGCCACTATGTTGCCAATTGACCTGTTTTTTCTATAGGAATATCTTATCCCTTTCTCTGCTGCTGCTTGTAAACTGTCATCTGCAGTCAGAAGTTTGAAGTGTTTGTCCACTATCTGACAGATATCCCCATATTATCTGGAATACTCAGTCATAAAGGTTATTTTATCACTATAACCTTCGCATGGTTTCCACTTTCTTGTCCTGTTTTTGAGGGTCTCAGATGATCGTCTCTGGCAATGCCTTTCACTATATTTCTGGACTTAGTTATCATGGTACTACTGTACCCTCTATCCCGGAGTCTCCTGGTGAGATCATCTGCTTGTTTCTCATAGACCCCAGCATCACTACAGTTCCTCTTCAATCTGATAAACTGGCCTTTGGCCACTCCTTTGAACACCCCTTGGGGATGACAGCTATCAGCATGGAATAACAAATTGCCTGAAATAGGCTTTTGATAGGTTTCTGTAAGGATGCTGCGGCCAGGAATTCCCCTCAGTGTCACATCTAGGACGTTTATAGTGGTATGTTGTATTTCATCGGTAAAATAAATGCCCAAGAATTCCTGGCCGCAGCATCCTTACAGAAACCTATCAAAAGCCTATTTCAGGCAATTTGTTATTCCATGCTGATAGCTGTCATCCCCAAGGGGTGTTCAAAGGAGTGGCCAAAGGCCAATTTATCAGATTGAAGAGGAACTGTAGTGATGCTGGGGTCTATGAGAAACAAGCAGATGATCTCACTAGGAGACTCCGGGATAGAGGGTACAATAGTACCGTGATAAATAAGGCCAGAAATATAGTGAAAGGCATTGCCAGAGACGATCTTCTGAGACCCTCAAAAAACAGGACAAGAAAGTGGAAACCATGCGAAGGTTATAGTGATAAAATAACCTTTATGACTGAGTATTCCAAACAATATGGGGATATCTGTCAGATAGTGGACAAACACTTCAAACTTCTGACTGCAGATGACAGTTTACAAGCAGTAGCAAAGAAAGGGATAAGATATTCCTATAGGAAAAAACAGTTCAATTGGCAACATAGTGGCACCCACTAGACTTAAGAACGAAGTGCCCTCCTCCTCTTCTTGGTTGAGCTGTTAGGGCACCTTTTGTTGCCACCATCGCACGTGTGTGGCGTGTGAAAGACTTGCCACAGGAGAAATTTTCAGCTCACTAATTACAGGTCAAACGTTCAGGATAGATTCCTGTCTGAATTGTAGGTCAACATATGTTATATATGTAATCAATTGCAAGGATTGCTCCCTCCAGTATGTAGGGCTAACCACTAGGGAGGCAAGAACCCGTATCAAGGAGCACTTAGCTGATATCAGAGCAGGTGTACTCACCACTCCTCTGGTGAACCACTTTTCTGGTTTACATCATAAGAATATAACTACATTTACATGGACTGTTATAGAACGGATCCCTCCACTCAGGGGGGGACAGGACCCGCAAGCTAGGTGAGAGGGAGGCCTTCTGGATCTTCAAACTGAGGACCAGAGTTCCAGAAGGCCTCAACTCTGAGTTTGATCTCATTGCCTCAGGGTACGTTTCCCAGTTGGCAGGTGATTATGGACAACCATACTCCAATGCTGGTTTCCACCCTGAAGGGGCGGGGCCCTTCATTCTTTTCCATTCCATGTACATTTATATAAAAAGATAGCTTTTGCTATATGAATCTAAAGTGACTTAGATATTCCATCTTCCATAGGGGCCAATAGGGTCCCATCATATTCAAGTTTCACACTCATGTATCCATTTATTTATCACTAGATAACCATAGGAAACATATTATGTTTTTTTCTCCTTTGTTAGCAGGCACTATGATATGGCTAGTAAGGTTGGTTCCCATTAGCCTCTATAGTAATGGTTAGGGTACAATAGTAAGCTTTAAGAAGGGGGGGGTTATATTTAGCATACAGCTACCGCTCCTTCTCTCTAGTATAGTGGGCACCAAGGATAGCCAGTGATACATATATATATATATATATATATATATATATATATATTCTTATTATGTGGCGCTTAAGTGGCAAGCTATTTGTGTATTGACAAAACAGCAGGGAAACACGCTGAGTATGTAATGTTATAATGAACACTACAGGTGTATAGGAGAGTGCGCACAAAGGAGAACATGATCTGAGCAATGACCGGGGAATGCTGCAGCCAAACTGTCTGTATTTATATGCACTTTAGGTCTATTTATTATGTTTAAAATACATTACAGGTAAATAAGGGTTGCAATGCTTCTCCTTGGTCTAGTATTATCTATCTGATGTCCAATATTAAAATGAGCTGCCGAGTTTGGAGACTCTGAATTGGACAGTGTAAAGAAGGGGGTGTGAACCCGGTGTCCAATAGAAACATGGGCTAACAGTTTTATAGAACACGTTGTACACTTTTAGTTCAGGTAATGAGTAAGGCTATAAGCTGAAACGCGTCTACCTGTCTGGTAATTTTAGCCCATATGACATTCTGAATATTAACCTCGGGGTATTCACTCCTCCACTTTGTGTGCATTTTTTGATTCACTTAATAAGCGCTACGGTGGCACTGTGCTAATAAATATTTTTACTTGCATTTATCACCTGTCTGTACTCCTCTATTTTCGTTTCAACTGCTGTTACATTGTGGCCATTTTTTGAGTGAGCACGGACAGGGAGCAAGAGACCGACCGCAATAGGGGTAACACACCGCCAAGGTTCAAAGCAAGCAGGAGGAAGGAAATCCGGCTCAGCCGCCATTGGAGGCGGTCTTAGGAACACAGCGTGTATCGTTCAGCAGGACGGTGAGGCACTGGAATCACGGAAGAGGAGCGGTTTACACAACCGCCACTTTGGTTGAATGCCCAGAGAGTCCGGGAGGTACGGCAGGTATGTGCCACATATTACACTGTGTCCTGATGAGTTATACTGAATCACACATTCAGGGTCACAGTTTGTGAAAGCCGAATATTTCAACTCACTCCCTATTAGGGATAGGGGATCACTCTAAAGGGGGTGACTGCCTTCTGCTTTACCAAACAATAACTCCATGCTACACACAATGTGTTGAGACTGTTGTTTCCATATATATTTGTATGCATTGTTTTTGGGATTGCCCACCCACCAGAACTTCCCCACCTTTCTCTATTTCATACATCGAAACCTGGAGTTCCTTAGCCATGAAGTTAGTGACATGGATCATCCAGTGGGCGGAGGCTCACAATTGCTGTCTATTGGCGATCCACATTCCAGGAGTGAACAATTGGGAAGTGGATATTCTGAGCAGACAGACTTTCCATACCAGGGAGTGGGAACTCCTTTCGGAGGTGTGCTCCAGGTTAACAACCAAATGTGGGTTACCAGAATTAGATTTGATGGCGTCTCGTCAGAACACCAAGCTCCCAAAGTACGGTTCGAGGTCGAGGGATCCTCAAGCCTTCCTAAAAGATGCTCTGGCCGTTCCTTGGAAATTCAGATTGGCATATTTCTTTCCCCAGTTTGCTCTCCTTCCACGAGTCATCGCTCGGATCAAACAGGAGAGAGCATCTATGATTCTAATAGCTCCTGTGTGGCCTTGCAGGATCTGGTATGCAGATCTAGTTGAAATGTCATCTCTACCTCCGTGGAGACTTCCACTGAGGAAGGACCTTCTGCTTCAGGGGCCCTTCCTTCATCCAAATCTCACTTCTCTGAAGCTGACTGCTTGGAGATTGAATGCTTGATTTTAGCTAAGCGTGGATTTTCCGAATCAGTCATTGAGACCATGGTTCACGCTTGTAAGATTTACCAAAAGGTATGGCGTGAATATCTTTATTGGTGTGACTCTAAAGGATATTCTTGGATATTCCCAAGGATCTTGTCTTTTCTACAAGAAGGACTTGAGAAGGGGTTATCTGTCAGTACCCTCAAGGGCCAGATTTCTGCTCTATCCATTTTGCTGCACAAGCGTCTAGCGGATATGCTGGACGTACAATCCTTTTGTCAGGCCTTGGTCAAAATCAGGCCTGTGTTTAAATCAGTTGCTCCTCCTTGGAGGCTTAACCTGGTTCTTAAAGTTTTACAACAGGTTCCGTTTGAGCCTATGAACTCCATAGATATTATGTTGTTATCTTGGAAAGTTTTGTTTCTTACTGCTATTTCTTCTGCTCGGAGGGTTTCCTAACTTTCAGCTTTGCAGTGTGATTCTCCTTATATCATATTTCATGCAGATAAGGCAGTTCTCCTTACCAAGTTTGGTTTTCGTCCTAAGGTTGTTTCGGACAGAAATATTAATCAGCAAATTGTTGTTCCTTCTCTCTGTCCTAATCCCTCTTCTCATAAAGAACGTTTGTTGCACAACTTAGATGTTGTGCGGGCTCTTAAAGGGACACTAAACCCAATTTTTTTTCTTTCATGATTCAGATAGAGCATGCAATTTTAAGCAACTTTCTATTTACTCCTATTATCACATTTTCTTCATTCTCTTGGTATCTTTATTTGAAAAGCAAGAATGTAAGTTTAGATGCCGGCCCATTTTTGGTGAACAACCTGGGTTGACCTTGCTGATTGGACAGAACCAATATACAAGTGCTGTCCAGGGTCTGAAACAAAAATTGGCTGACTCCTTAGCTTAGATGCCTTCTTTTTCAAATAAAGACAGCAAGAGAATGAAAAAATGATAATAGAAGTAAATTAGAAAGTTGTTTAAAATTGCATGCTCTATTTGGGTTTAGTGTCCATTTAAGTTCTATTTGCAGGCTACGAAGGAATTTCGTCAGTCTTCCGCATTGTTTGTTTGTTTGTTTTTCTGGTAAACATAAGGGTCAGAAAGCTACTGCCACTTCTTTTTCTCTCTGGTTGAGAAGTATTATTCGTTTGGCATATGAGACTGCTGGACAGCAGCCTCCTGAGAGAATTACAGCTCACTCTACTAGGGCGGTGTCTTATTCTTGGGCCTTCAAGAATGAGGCTTCTGTAGAACAGATTTGTAAGGCTGCGACTTGGTCTGCTTTGCACACTTTTTCTAAATTCTATAAATTTGATACTTTTGCCTCAGCTGAGGCTTCCTTTGGGAGAAAGGTTCTGCAAGCTGTGGTGCCTTCTGTTTAGGTTTCCTGTCTTGCCCTCCCTTATCATCTGTGTCCTCTAGCTTGCGTATTGATTCCCAACAGTAATTGCCAATCCTTGGACTCACCGTGTCTTAAGAAAGAAAACAAAATGTATGCTTACCTGATAAATTTAATTATTTCTTGACACAGTGAGTCCACGGCCCTCTCTGTTTTCAGATAGTTTTTTGTTTAAACCTCAGGCACCTCTGCACCTTGTGTTATTTCCTGTTATTTCCCTTGTGGGAAGGTAAGTGATACTTAACAGCTTTGCTGTGATGCTCTTTGCCTCCTCCTGCTGGCCAGGAGTGATATTCCCAACAGTAATTGCTGATATGTTGACTCACCGTTTCAAGAAATAAATAAATTTATCAGGTAAGCATAAATGTTGTTTTTGCTTCTTTTCATAACTTTCTCTCTCTGGCACCTATGTTGTATGGTGACCGTTATAATCGTTAACAGTTTGCGCTGTGTTTGTATTGGGTTCTTGGCTTAACAAATCTAATAACTCACCATTTCTGTCCATTTATATTTGTCTACTCATTATGCGGATGAATGGGCTAAAATTCAAACTAATACTTATTCGTCCAAATACTAATGCGCATGTCTAAAATTTAGCTAGCCTGATGCTCGTGTCTTTAGAACTATCTTGGCAGCAGTGTTTTACAACAATGGTTGAAGCAGTGTTATAAATTGTTCCAAACACTGCTGTCTTTGGGTTTTAAAGATATGTGCACACTCCTGACCTCCTACCAGCCTACCTAGATGTACTCTTTAATAAAGGATATCAAGAGAACAAAGCTAATTTGATAATAGAAGTAAAATGGAAAGTTGTTTAAAATCAAATGCTCTATCTGAATAATTGAAGTTTAATTTTGACATTACTGTCCTTTTAACAGGAGCTTTTTGAGGTCAGGATGATATTGAAAAAAAAATTGCTACTAATTGTACTGTCAAATATTGGTACTAAGTTTATTGACTTAACATTTTACAGACCTTATATAAGCCCTTAATTTAGAGACCTTATTTAGTAGAACAAAGGTATACTCCTAATCCTCTGCCTTTGTAAAACTCTTATGCTGCTATTACTGCTGGCATCTATGAAGAAGAGAGCACAACTACTAGTACTTCTGACAGCGTAACAGGGAGGTCTGAGTTTCTGGTGTCAAGAAATCCAAGGTAAGATCTGCAAATGTAAATTTCTGTAAGACTTTGTTAATAGGTGACTCCATTTTAAGAAATGTACAGATAGATGATGATAAAGGTGATTTGAGAGAGGTTAGATGTCTTCCAGGTTCTACCGCTCACAGAGATTTAAATCGTATCTCAAGAATTGTTAAAGCAGCTAGAAAAGACAGTGAGTTAGATGTTATTGTTCACCTAGGTACAAATGATCTGGCTAGAAATGATGTTGTTGCTGTGCAAAAGGAGTTTTTTATACTAGGAATTTATTTAGATCATGTGGCTGCATCTGTGTCCTTTTCTGCTGTTTTACCTGTGTATGGACAGGAAGAAGGAAGAATGCAGCGTATTATAGAATTTAACTCTTGGTTAGGGTGGTGGTGTAGGGAGAGAAGATATGGTTTTGTTAGCCATCAAAGCCCCTGTTTGACTTGATAGTAGCTTGTATAAGAAGGATGTTTGCATCTGGATATTAAAGGGACAGGAGTATTGAGTAAAGAATTTAAAGACTTTATTAGTAGCAATTTAAACTAATGAAGGGGACAGAGTTAAGATACCCATCTGTCCCCCAGAGCATGACAAGACAGTCAACCAAATTTTAGATACTTGTTTATTTAAGAAAAAAAACATTACTTTTAGGAATAAGACTTTGAATAATGTAGGCAGGGGTTGTATTAACCATGCAAAAGGATTTGAGAATTCTACGAAATATTCTACGTGCAATGTGCACAAATGCTTGCAGTATAGTAAGTAAATTACCTGCACTTACTGCAATAATGATTCAAGATAAATTGGATTGCAACTAGTGAAAGAACCAACACGTAAAGGAACTATATTAGATTTAGTACTTACAAACAGTGATATAGTATCTGAGGTGTCTGTGGGTGAGAACTTAGGCTCTAGTGATCATCAGTCTGTATGGTTAAATATTCAGGCAAAGGTACTGTGCAACCATAGTAAAACAAAAGAATTAGACTTTAGATCAACTGATTTTTCTTACATGGACAGATACCTAGATGAATCCCTAAAAGGGATGGCACAGATTACAGGAGTACAAGAACAGTGGGAATATTTTAAAAATGCTATTCTAGATGCAACTAAACACTGTATTAGGCTTGTTTGTAAAAGTAAAAGAAAAAGAAAACCAATATGGTTTTCAAGAGAAGTAGCACATGCAGTTAAGACAAAAAAGACAGTCTATAAAATATTCAAACTCACTGGCTCAGAAGAGGATAAAGAAAAATGGAGAAACCATCAAAAGATGACAAAGCAGTTAATCAGAAAGGCTAAAGCTGATGCAGAAGAGAAAATAGCACAAACCTTCTTTAGATATATCAGTGAAAAGAGAAAAACTAACAGAGGGATAGTTAGACTCAAGAATGAGGATAGAGTAGTGGAAGAAGATAAACAAATAGCAAACTGTTTAAATGATTACTTTTGTTCAGTCTTTACAACAGATGGTAAAGATAGTCAGATTCCATTAAGGGATGTTACTGTAAATAATAATGTGAGTAGTACTTTTCTTTTTACAGAGGAAGAGGTTTCAAGGGCTTTATCAAAAATAAAAGTAAACAAGTCTGTGGGTCCAGATAATATTCATCCAAGGGTTCTAAGAGAACTTCTATCCGTAATAGCTACTCCATTAGCTGATTTATTTAATCAGTCACTTCTAACAGAAGTTGTTCCAAAAGACTGGAAAATTGCCAATGTAGTCCCTCTTCATAAAAAGGGTAGCAGGGAAGATTCTGCTAATTATAGGCCAGTCAGTTTGACCTCAATTGCAGGGAAATTAATCTAACTAATCTAATTGATTTATTTGACCATGTAACTAAAATAATAGACCAGGGAGGAGCCGTAGATGTTGCATATCTAGACTTTAGCAAAGCATTTGACACCGTCCCACACAACAAAGTTATTCACAAAATGTATTGCCTTGGAATAGATGCTAAGATTTTTAAGTGGGGTGTTAGGGTTAGGGTTAGACTTAGGTTTAGGGGTTAATAACTTTAATATAGTGGCGACTACGTTGGGGGCGGCAGATTAGGGGTTAATAAATGTAGGTAGGTTGCGGCGACATTGGTTGCAGCAGATTAGGGGTTAATAAATAGTATGTAGGTGTCGCGATGTTGGGGGCAGCAGATTAGGGGTTAATACATATAATGTAGGTGGCGGCGGTGTCCGGAGCAGCAGATTAGGGGTTAACATTTTTATTATAGTGTTTGCGATGTGGGAGGGCCTCGGTTTAGCGGTTAATAGGTAATTTATGGGTGTTAGTGTACTTTTTAGCACTTTAGTTATGAGTTTTATGTTACGGTGTTGTACCATAAAACTCATAACTACTGACTTTTAAATGCGTTAGGACTCTTGACAGAGTAGGGTGTACCGCTCACTTTTTGGCCTCCCAGGACAGACTCGTAATACCGGCGCTACGGAAGTCCCATAGAAAAAAGACTTTATGAAGTTTATGTAAATCGTTTTGCGGTAAGGCCAAAGAAGTGTGACCCTAAACCTTCAAGACTCGTAATACCAGCGGGCATAAAAAAGCAGCGTTAGGACCTCTTAACGCTGTTTTTTTACCCTAACGCACAACTCATAATCTAGCCGTATGTTTCTATGTTATTTAAGCTTGTTATATGAAATTAAAATATTATTAAGATAAAACTAAGGGCCAGATTGTGAGTGTCACGTTAAGTTACGCGCAAGTGAAAAGGGGTTTATTGCGAGTGTTTGTGCGTTGGGTTTTCCGCTCTTATTACAAATTGAAGGTAAACGCGATTGCTTGAGCACAATTGAAGTTAACATGCGTCAGGTTAGCGCAACCTAAGAACTCTGGTTAACTGTTTCGATAAACAAGAAAGTGTCACAAAACACATCAAAACCATAAAAGTACACTTAAACTCAATATAACACCAGCTAATAAAAAATATTTAAAAAAAAATATTGCACAAAAGAGTTATAGGGGCTCAAAGATATGAGGTGTCAGGTGTTAGAAAAGAAAACAATCAAACAGGCAAAGGGCTTTAACATAGAGATACATATGTTGGATACATACATTGGATGTGCACAACATATTTTTATGTTAGACTGTGTTCACTGGCTGTGATGCTACACCTATACGTTGAGCCATTTGAGGCTTTTTATCTGCATTATTAATAAAAGTAAAATTTTACTTTATCTTCCGGTCTCCATAAGTCTGGACTTTATTATTTATTTAAATTGGATGATGTCGTCTATTGTGGTTTGAATTTGGGCTCCTTCTGCTCCTGGACGTTTGAGTCACTCACGCTGTTTCTGGCTTGAACCTGTATGACCGTTATCTGAACGGCATTTACGAACGTAAAAGCCAGCACACACTGACTGAAATTGTGGCTTTAATACAATAAGACAACCGGACTAAAGGAGCTCTACAAATTGGTGAGTGACCAACTTTTTTCCTCTTATACATGCTGTCGAAAACGTTAAATATCTTGAAACGAACACGTAAATTGTATCGTTATTAAGATATTGTAACATTTTAAGCAATGTGACACAAGGGGATATATTTTTTAAACTGAATTACAAAGTTTACACCTATATACGCTAGCCCCAAAGTGTTGTTATATTAAGTTGGTTTCATTGCAGCAGCGTGTATTCTAATTTACTTCTTGCACAACGTTGACACAAAACAAGGAGATATAATATCGAACATTCTAGCTTATATAGAGATTCATACATATACATGTCTAAATATATATATATATATATATATATATATATATATATACTGTATATATGTGGGTGGGTGTTTATGTATTTATATGTGTATATATGTATTTACAGACATATATAAACACATAAATACATATGTATACATATATATTAGCAGGGGCGGACTGACAAGTCGGGCAATTCGGCCCATGCCCGAGGGCCCCACATCTTAGAGGGCCCTTCCTGCTCGCCACCACTGCAGGCAGCAATAAAGATTTTTTTTATTATTTTTTATTTTTTTATTATTTTACATTTTAAAAAAAATAAAAATTGGGCGGGAACTTTTCTGGGGGGCGGGGCAGTTGTGCGGCGTGCTCAAATGTACAGTGGAGGACTGGAGGGCTGGCTTGGCTGGGGGCATGAGCGCTCTATCTGCACATACAGAGAGAGTGAGTGAGAGTGTGTCACCCATGAAGTGGAAGGAAAAACGAAGCCAATTGAAGTAGGTAACTTATAACGTGCTGCTGCACTTTAGAAATCCAGCCTGGGGTTGTTTAGCGCCTCTGCAGACAGTACACAGTAAGTAATCACTCAGTGTCAGTGAAAAAACCACTGACATTTTACTGCTGTGCCGTTGTTGTTTTTTTTTAAATTCCCCTCCCCTCAACTTGTTCTTCTGTGTTATTTAAACTTTTTATGGCAGGAGCAACCCCGGACACCACTATCTAACTAATAAATCACTGGGTGCAGCAGAGACACTGGCAGCTTCAATTTACATTCTCCCTGCTACGTGAACTTAATCCTACAAGTTCTGCACACATAAAACAACATGCAGAGCTTTTAGGGTTAAATTCACTGAGCAGAAGGCAGTGTAGGGCACAATTGGGCCTGGAGCAAAGCTAAGGGTTAAAGCCGTAGGGAGAGATAGGAGAAGAGGGCTGGCTTGGGAGGTTAGTTGCAACAATGTTGCATGCAAGGGAGGGGCCCACTACTCACCTTAAAAGTGGGGATCATCAGCTTCCTGGCCCTCTTCTTCCTGGAATCCGGTGCAGACGAGTTCTTTCTGTTATTGTTCAGGGTAATTCTTAATCTCTTTGAACAATGCAGCGATCCAGACGATCCAAACTCCCTCCTCAACGCTTCCACGAGTTGGTGTTTGAGAAACCTGGATCTGGAAAACAGAAAAAACAGATAAGTACACTGGATGACATTGAAGAGCTAGATGACATAATTCCACCTACACAATATACTACTGAGACTAGGCCTAGTACTAGTATAGCACAGACAAACATTATGAGTCACACAGTTAGCAGGTTAGATATACATGCAGCAGGTGAGGGGGTGGAAGGAGACGATTCAGCCTATGCCTCAGTGGCAATGGCTAGGCCGGATGAGCAATCAGCCTGTCTCCAAGCAACTGGCCCTCAGGCTAGGCCTCAGGCTTCCAGTCCCCCTTCGGCAGCTTCACATGTACCGGTTGAGGCCTATGTTGAAAGCACAATTACCCCTGTAGCTAGGCCCAGGTTAGATAGGGGCTCAACACGTGGGGCAAGTACAGACACTGAGGCAGATTTAGCCGTTACAGGGGGTCCCTCTCTATTGACCCCCGTTTTGCCTAATATGGCAGATGGGCCTGAAGTTTTGGCCTCGGCGCCGGCGCAGCATGCCCTCTCAATAGCTGGGCCCGCTTCTGTGGTGGTTTTGCTTGCGCAACAAGCTCCTGTTCTGCCACTATTAGCCCCCCAGCCCGTCTCTACACTGCAGCAAGGCTTACCTGAAGCAGCGGTATCCTCCCTCATGTCCGCGATTCCTCCGTCGGCGGTCTCGGCGGTGTCTTCCATCCTGGCGTCTTTAGTTGCGGCGATGTCCCCGGCGGGTATGCAGGCTCCTTCGTCGGGTCCTCCAGGTTCTCCGGCGGGTCCTCTGGTCCAGCTCCACACGGCGTCGGTGTCCGGTCCTCCAAACCAGGCCGCGGGTCCTCAGGGTCCAATGGTAAGTGCGCAACCGGAAGTTCCGGTCACGCGCCCATCCACTTCCGGTTCCGGTTTCAGCGTCGGGACTTCGCGGGGACGGTCGCATCCTCTGCAGCTCCAGGAAGGTGAGCATCATGAGAGGATGTCGGCCGGGGGTGGGTTATGGGGCCGAAGGGGTCCTCAAGTTCGGCAACGGAAGGCGCCATCTCGCATTAATACCAGGTTGCAATTTACTGGCAGCAGGGCTCAGGATTCAATTAGCGGGGTCACGCATAGAGGCCTTAAAAGTAGGAGGGGGGCTTCAACGAGAGCTAACAGGTTGAACCCCTTAGGTAGGGGCATGTTAGCGAGAACCAGGGTGATAGATTCTCAATCAGATTTCACTCCAGGAGGGCTAATAAGTGCGATTGAACCGCAGGGTCAGCACGCCCAGGCTCAGGGACAACCTAATTTGGCGCGCCAACATAGCGCTCAGGGTCAGGTTATTGCGGCGCAGCAACATACCGCACAGGGGCAAGTTAATGTCACAGTTCAGCACAATAGGTTAGATTCTCAGCAACTCAGGGCAGATTCTCAGCCAAGTAGTGCGCCATCACACCACACGAATGTACGCGCTGTGGCGCAGTTAGGGATTTCTGGTGTGAATGCACAGGCTGATCCTTTGAGTCTCAATATGAATGCACACGCTGTGGCGCAGTTGGGGAATTCTAGTGTGAATGCACAAGCTGCTGTGGCGCAGTTGGGGAATTCTAGTGTGAATGCACAAGCTGCACCTATGAGTGTTTCGAATGTGAGGGTACGTAGTACTGCAAATGATGCTTTGAATGTGTTACCAACATCACGGTCAATCCTGCTTCTTTAGTTCAGTTACAGGGAAGGAACGTGAATGTGGGGCATGAAAGGGCAAATGAAATAGGACAGGCAGGCTTACATGCAAATAATAGGTCAGGCTTGGGCCCTATTAACCCCCCCTTTCCCGGTGTCTGTAGTGCTCGCGACCTGTTTTCTTTTTTACAGAACGCATCACAAGGGGATCTGAGCATGGAAGCAAACCAGGTTGATAGGCCTTCGGCTTCGGCTGTTATTCCACAGGAGCAGGCGGATGCACAGCAGCGTGAGAGCACGGCTCATTCCTTGCAGCAAGACAACGGGGCGGTTCCTGGTCCTTCCACCTCCGGTATGGAGCATCAGGGCGGCGCAATGGCCATTCCTGGTAAGCCCTTTACATTTACACATGACCGACATGACCAGGTTGACTCATCCCTGTCAGAATCTGAATGTGACAGTGACACTTCACTTGGGCTAAGGGGTAAGGGTCAAAAGCGCATGTTTGCTATGGTAAAGAAAATGTGGCAGGTAATGCAGTCAGGCGCAGTTGGCAGCATGGCGCAGGCGCAGCTTGCGATAGGTCCCCCAGAAGCTGTGCAGAGCACCACTATAGTGGGGGACAAGCGTCCACCTATTAACTTAATTCCAGAAAGGAAAGTGGCCTTACACGGCGATTCCTTCCCATCTTATACTCCATCATTGCATGGTCATTTGAAACCAAGGACAATTAGAAAAATACAGCAGGGCAAATATGTGAATATATTTGAATTATCTGCTGAAGCTTGTAGGCAGCGAGAGAAGAGCGCGGACGGTACTGGACCTAAACGGTTTAAGCGTCCTGAAACTTTCGAGGAGTGGCTAATTTGCTTTAGAGTTTTCTCATCTTGCTACCTGGAGAAATACCCGAGTCAATGCCACGCTATCCTGAAATATACTGATAATATCCATTGGATTCAGAGGAAGTTTGCTGAGGGGGCTTGGAGAGATTATGATGCTGAGTTTAGGCAAAAGATGGCGGGTAATCCTGTGCTCACCTTTGATACAACTGACTCGCATCTTTGGCAACGCCTCGGCCCGCAGGGGTCACCCTCCTCCTCCATCCCCTCTAGCAATCAGTCCTTTCGTGCTTCCAAAACGAAGCGCAGAGGTGGTACCTGCTGGGCATTTCAAGATAATAAATGCGACAGAGGTAATTCATGTGCGTTCAGGCACGTATGCCGATACTGTGCTGGATCACACCCCGGGAGCGAGTGTGCCAGAAAGAAGGATTCAGCATCTGGTAGAGCACAGAACAAGCTCTCTCTTGTTCCTAAAGGCCCCAACACCGGTGAAGGTGCACGCCCTTGAGCCATGGCTTAGGGTGTACCCAGATTCGCGCGCAGCATCTTTGTTATTTCAAGGGTTTACGGACGGTTTTCGTATACCTGTGACAAAAGCCATTAAGGGTTCCAGAGGCTATCGTAACCTCAAATCAGCTTACCAGCACCCTTCGGTTGTTAGGGTCAAGCTGGATAAGGAGATATCTATGGGCCGGGTAGTGGGTCCTTTTTCCTCGCCACCTTTGCCGAATCTGGTCATTTCACCACTTGGTGTAGTACCCAAGAAGGAATTGGGAAAATTCCGTCTAATACACCACCTATCTCACCCTAGGGGCTATTCCGTCAATGATGCTATTGATCCGGAACTCAGCTCAGTGCGATATCAATCCTTTGATAGCGCCCTGGATTTGGTGCGGGGGGTAGGTGCAGGAGCCTTGTTGGCGAAGCTGGATATTGAATCCGCCTTTCGCCTACTGCCCTTGCACCCTTCATCATTTTATTTGATGGGTTGCAAATTCCAAAAGGAATTTTACGTAGATAGGTGCTTGCCTATGGGCTGCGCCATCTCTTGCGCCTTGTTTGAAACCTTTAGTACATTTTTGCACTGGGTTTTGGAGCAACAAGCAGTTAATAACCGCATTGCTCATTATCTGGACGACTTCCTTTTGGTGGGGAGTCCGGGAACTAATGAATGTCAGCAGCTGATGGACTCCATGAGAATCCTTATGTTGCAATTCGGTGTCCCACTGGCTGAAGACAAGACGGAGGGCCCGGGCACTTGTATTATGTTCCTGGGTATCGAAATTGATACTGTCGACAGAATTTGTAGGCTGCCTGATGGCAAAGTACGGGATATGCTTGAGGCGGTTGAAGCGGCTGTTTCCATGGCGACCATCACGCTTAGGCAGCTACAGTCATTACTTGGCCTTTTGAATTTTGCAGGCAGAGTTATCCCCATGGGGAGAGTTTTCAATCGGAGATTGGAAGCTAAGCTGAAGGGCAAACTCAGGCCTTCTGAAAAAATTTGGATTTCAGAAGGCATGAGAGCTGACCTGAGAGTCTGGAAGACTTTTCTTCAGGACTTCAATGGGATTCGATTATGGCGATCTGAGCCCATTTCCAGTCAGTTGTTGCATTTATTTACTGACGCCGCGGGGTCGAAGGGTTATGGGGCGTATTTCCGAGGGGAATGGAGTGCAGGCCCTTGGCCGCCAGAATGGTCGACCAGGGGCTTAACACGTAACCTTACCCTTTTGGAGCTTTTCCCTATCGTTTTGGCGGTTGAGCTTTGGGGCAATCAATTTGCAAACAGGACGATTAATTTCTGGACAGATAATCTCAGTGTCGTCCACGCGGTGAACGGTCTTTCGGCCACTTCCGCGGTTGTAGTTTGTTTACTGAGGCATCTGGTCTTACGCTGTCTTGAACTTAATATCCAGTTTCAAGCGCGGCACGTCCCGGGGGTTAATAATGTATTGGCAGATGCACTATCCAGGTTTGATTGGGTGACGTTCAGACGTTTGGCCCCTCATGCTGCATTAGAAGGCTTACCTTGTCCTGGTTTCCTTTGGCAGCTTCTCCGTCCTGGATATCCTTGCTCCCTCTAGTGCGGGCGTCCCTTGCACCTAGGACATGGTGCTCCTATGTCAGGCTATGGCGTGAATGGGAAGACTTTTGCCGATGTCAGAATGTGGAGGCGATTGAAGCATCTCAGGACACAGTATGTGATTGGCTGGTGAGTCCTTGGCGAAAGGGTTCGCGGCAGGGGGCGGTTCATTCTCGGTTGGCCGCCTTGTCATTCTTTTATCGTACGCTTGCTTTGCCGGATCCGGGCAGTTCAAAATTTGTGCGTCAAGTTGTCAAAGGTTGGGGCAAGCTCCAACCACAACAAAAGGACTCTAGGGAGCCTATCACGCATAACCGGCTCGAGCGGCTGGTGGTCGCTTTGCCGGACATCTGCGCAACGCATTATGAGTTTTTGTTATTTAGAGCTGCTTTTTTATTAGCCTATTCGGCTGCGCTTCGTATAAGCGAGCTCGTGGCACTGTCCAAATCATGCACTGACAAAGGCCTTCAGTTCGGCCACGTTAGGGCGGGAGAAGATTCACTGTTAATTTATTTGCCTAGATCTAAGACGGATCAAGAGGGCAAAGGGGCATGGATCCCTATTCCTCAGTCTAGCGGTCTCTGCTGCCCGGTGATGGCGGTTAACCAGTTTTTAGAACACAGACCAGAGGAACAGGGTCCTTTGTTAATCCATGCGAACCGGACTTCTCTATCTTTGTTCCAGTTCCGTAGGGTGCTAGCGAGGACTGCTGCGCATGCTGGTTTGGATGTGTCAAAAATAGCCCCCCATTCTTTCCGCATAGGGGCAGCTACTAATGCCGCGCTGCAGGGTTCTTCCGCTGAAGCCATTTGCCGTTTGGGTAGATGGCGCTCTAATAAGTTTAAAGGTTACATTCGACCGGTTGTTGAATAATATGTTGGTTAGTAGTGTTTTGTTTTCAGTGCTAATCTCGTGTGTCTTTACAGGACCTGTCAGCGGCGCTAAAAGGATATGGATCGTGGGGCACTCCTACGTTCATTGGGCCTCCATACGAAGTTCGGCCCTTCCGGGGGGGCAGAATTTAGGTTTCCCTTTATCCCAAGCGTCAATTAGATGGATAGGTGAGAGAGGGATGTGTTGGCCAGCGCTTCCATCGCGCATCTCAGAGGCCCTAGTACGCTGGGGTAAACCTCATGTCATAATCCTTCATTTGGGTGGCAATGATATGGGCGCCATTCCTGTCTTGGAGCTTATTAAAATCATGCAAGCAGATATTGCATGGATCAGAGCTCGCATCCCGAACGTGTTGGTCGGTTGGTCCAATATAGTTCCCAGGTTGGTATGGCGTCACATGTCTTCCCACAGCGCCGCTTACAAGGTTAGGAAGAAGATAAACTCTTCAGTTGCTAGAACCGTCACAGGTAATGGGGGATTTGTGGTTAAACACGAATCTCTAACAGCCGACAAGGTCCATTATTATAGGAAGGATAGGGTACATTTGGAGACAGTTGCCCTAGATATTTTTATAAAGGATATCCGTAAGGCCATAGTAACCCTCCTTTAAGTCCGGTTGGGTTGTGTTTGTCCTTTATCGGTGGCGGCACAGTTATCATCTTAATGCTATCTGGTGGCGGGAGGTAACGGCCCTGTTGCCTTGGAAAGGGGTGAACAGGGGGAGTGATGACCAATCTAAAAGTGTGAGGGGTGGATAGCCTCATGTGCACGTGAGGTGCCCCTCCTTCCCCTTGCGGGTGGGTCACGTGATCTCATTAACCCCTTAGTAGCAATTTTTCTATGAGCAGAGGTTCCGCTCTGCTGCAGTTTCCGTTTGGGCCGTTTACCTTCTGCTGTGCCGGGTTGTCATTATAGTAATTCGTTCAGCCGCCATCTGACCTTGTTGGTTACCATAGTTACTTAGTTAGTTAATAAATGTTTAACCTGTGACGGTTAAAATTTTACCCATAAAAAGTTGTTGTGTTTTTATTTATTATAGTATAAGTGTTTTTATATTCTGTTCTACGGCTAGCGACCGGTAGGCATTTAATCCCTTAAGGCAGTGTAGGGCACAATTGGGCCTGGAGCAAAGCTAAGGGTTAAAGCCGTAGGGAGAGATAGGAGAAGAGGGCTGGCTAGGGAGGTTAGTTGCAACAATAGAGAGCAAAGAGAGAGAGCGCCTGATAGTGTAATATCGTCAAGGTCAAGCAAGGTACAGGTATAAAAAAATCTCTGCCAAATGGATACTCACAAAGAGCTTGGCACTCGCAAGTAGTGCATGTAGGCGGGCTGACCTTTATACAGTAGTCAGTACACAGTACAGTAGAATTACAAATTGGATATTTTCTATGGTTTATGTGGCCTCATTTGTCCCCACAATTTTTTGACCATCTCTAAGACAGGATAATAACGAGTTGCTCATCATTCAGCTAAAGAACAAAATGTTTTTTGTTCGTGGTTTTTAAATCATATTTTTTAACATTGTTTCCATGTATACACTATTTTTGCTTTTTCTTATTATATGTAACGAAATTATTTTGTTAGGAAGTCAGCGAAATATTGTATTTTAAATGTAACGATATGTTGGGTCAGCTATTGGTGGATGTTTTAACCAATCGTGACCTTCCTATGTATTTTTAAATGTGGTTTTCCCGCTATACCTATACACTTAACTGATGAAACGGCCAGTGAGCTTTTATCGGCCGAGAAACGCGTTGTTATAGCTCTTAAATAAAAGCCCTTTTTATTATTTTTACTTAACAGTTTGTCCGCTGACTTCCTTATTTTAAATTTATTTTATTTTATTTTATTTTCTTTTATAAATACTTTTCAGTCACTCATTTTTAGTGGCTTACTATTTTATATGCACCGTGTCTCCTGAGGCCTGTGACGTGCCGCAGGTGCATATTTGGGTGTGTTCACAGCATACCTTAAAGATCCACTTTCTACAGCTAAACAGCCCAGCTATAGCTGAATATTCAAACACACACGCCGGTGAGCAGAGGACAAGCCTAGACCGATAACAGCTACAGCCACCAATTACAGCTATTAACCATCAGCGCGCTGACTGCTGTATGAAGGTCAGCCTGCCTTAATGCACTACTTGGGAGTGCCAACTCCATTGTGAGTATACACCCTGCTGACCCTGTATCCTATGCTGTGTCCATTTTGGTTCCAGACGATATTGCACTATTGGTCTTCTGTGTTTTCTGCTTCTATCACTACAGATTTCTGATACGACCACCATAGATTCAGTGTACTGACTACTGTATAAAGGTCAGCCCGCCTACATGCACTACTTGCGAGTGCCAAGCTCTTTGTGAGTATCCATTTGGCAGAGATTTTTTTATACCTGTACCTTGCTTGACCTTGACGATATTACACTATCAGGCGCTCTCTCTCTTTGCTCTCTATTTTTTCAGTTTTACCGACTTACCACCGGTTTGGAGTGAAGCAGCCTGCCAGAATTATTGATTTCAACAATTGCATCTATCTATCAATGACTCTGCACTATATGTGAAATCGTTTGTATTGTTTTTTATATATTTTCTGATTTTATTCCACCTATTTTATTTCATCTATTTTCAATAGAAATAACATTGTATCACTTGATTTATATCGTACATTTTTTAGGAGTTGAAGTTTTTGTGAAATACACGTCATTGTTTATGTAAAGTCACTTATCTATTTTTCCTGAACTATACAGTTCCTTAGGTACACTCTTGTGAAAGGATATCCTATATACTTTTTTGTACGAATTTTTATACCATTTTGCACCATCCATTCCACATATATTTTTTTGCACATAATAGTATATTAATATAGCGCACCCTATTGTATGATTTTATATCGTACATTTTTTTCTTGTCTAGTTGCAACAATGTTGCATGCAAGGGAGGGGCCCACTACTCACCTTAAAAGTGGGGATCATCAGCTTCCTGGCCCTCTTCTTCCTGGAATCCGGTGCAGACGAGTTCTTTCCCCTCCCTCCCTTCCCTGTTACAAGATGGCTTCCAAATTTAATTTATGTTCTAGGCGCTAAGTATGCCTTCTCAGGCTAATTTAGTAGCCACATTATTGATTGAGCATTTTCAAATTTAAAATTTTGTCCCCTAGTTGGGCGACGGGTATGCCTATTCAGGCTAACTTTGTCAACCTCTTTAGTTATTGGTCTACCATATCTGGCATACCTGGCTTCTGGCGGCTGAGTAGCGGATCCCTTTGTAGGGGGTAGTCCTTATGTCCATGCCCGTGCGGCGGGAGGTAACGGCCCTGTTGCCTTGGAAAGGGGTGAACAGGGGGAGTGATGACCAATCTAAAAGTGTGAGGGGTGGATAGCCTCATGTGCACGTGAGGTGCCCCTCCTTCCCCTTGCGGGTGGGTCACGTGATCTCATTAACCCCTTAGTAGCAATTTTTCTATGAGCAGAGGTTCCGCTCTGCTGCAGTTTCCGTTTGGGCCGTTTACCTTCTGCTGTGCCGGGTTGTCATTATAGTAATTCGTTCAGCCGCCATCTGACCTTGTTGGTTACCATAGTTACTTAGTTAGTTAATAAATGTTTAACCTGTGACGGTTAAAATTTTACCCATAAAAAGTTGTTGTGTTTTTATTTATTATAGTATAAGTGTTTTTATATTCTGTTCTACGGCTAGCGACCGGTAGGCATTTAATCCCTTAGAGAGTATAGAGGGCTGACTAAAGCTGGCTAGTAGTAGTAAGACACAAAAGTCCTTTTAATCTTTCATCTCTCTTAGCATGGTTGTTATAACGTTTATCACACACTTGATTCAGCTTGCCTCTGTCTACTCTAAGAAACGTACCTATAAAATAGGACAAACAAATTAAATAAATAAGTAATTTAGGATGATGCAGAGTATGGATCTTGTTCTGTAGTCAAATATCTGTTTCAGTACATGTAGGGTAGTGTTTGTGTGGTGTGTGTGTGTTGCAGTGTTTGGTGTGTAATTCAAGTGTGTGTAGTGTTTGTGTATGTGGGTGTTACAGAGTTTGTGGTGTGTGAGACAGATGTGTGTGTGTGTGTGTGCGCAGTGTTTGTGTGAGTCAGGTATGTGTGTGCAGTGTTTGTGTGAGTCAGATGTGTATGTGCAGTATTTGTGTGAGTCAGATGTGCTTGTGTGAGTCAGATGTGTGAGTCAGATGTGTGTGTGTGTGTGCAGTGTTTGTGTGAGTCAGATGTGTGTGCGCAATGTTTGTGTGAGTCAGATGTGTGTGTGTGCAGTGTTTGTGTGAGTCAGGTGTGTGTGCGTGCAGTGTTTGTGTGAGTCAGATGTGTGTGTGTGTGTGTGCAGTGTTTTTGTGAGTCAGATGTATGTGTGTGTGCAGTGTTTGTGTGAGTCAGATGTGTGTGTATAGTGTTTGTGTGAGTCAGATGTGTGTGTGGGTGCAGTGCTTGTGTGAGTCAGATATGTGTTTGTGTGTGTGTGCAGTGTTTGTGTGAGTCAGATGTGTGTGTGTGTGCAGTGTTTGTGTGAGTCAGAAGTGTGTGTGCAGTGTTTGTGTGAGTCAGATGTGTGTGTGTGTGCAGTGTTTGTGTGAGTCAGATGTGTGTGTGTGCAGTGTTTGTGTGAGTCAGATGTGTGTGTGTGTGTATGTGCAGTGTTTGTGTGAGTCAGGTGTGTGTGTGTGCAGTGTTTGTGTGAGTCAGGTGTGTGTGTGTGCGCAGTGTTTGTGTGAGTCAGGTGTGTGTGTGTGCAGTGTTTGTGTGAGTCAGGTGTGTGTGTGTGTGTGCAGTGTTTGTGTGAGTCAGATGTGTGTGTGCAGTGTTTGTGTGAGTCAGATGTATGTGTGTGTGCAGTGTTTGTGTGAGTCAGATGTGTGTGCAGTGTTTGTGTGAGTCAGATGTGTGTGTATAGTGTTTGTGTGAGTCAGATGTGTGTGTGGGTGCAGTGCTTGTGTGAGTCAGATACGTGTTTGTGTGTGTGTGTGCAGTGTTTGTGTGAGTCAGATATGTGTGTGTGCAGTGTTTCTGCGAGTCAGATGTGTGTGTGGGTGCAGTGCTTGTGTGACTCAGATATGTGTGTGTGGGTGCAGTGCTTGTGTGAGTCAGATATGTGTGTATGGGTGCAGTGTTTGTGTGAGTCAGATGTGTGTGTGCAGTGTTTGTGGGAGTCAGATGTGTGCGCGCAGTGTTTTTGTGAGTCAGATGTGTGTGCGCAGTGTTTGTGTGAGTCAGATGTGTGTGTGCAGTGTTTGTGTGAGTCAGATGTGTGTGCGCAGTGTTTGTGTGAGTCAGATATGTGTGTGCAGTGTTTGTGTGAGTCAGGTGTGTGTGTGCCATGCTTGTGTGAGTCAGGTGTGTGTGTAATGACTTTAAGGAAAAAATTGTCTCTTTATATGGCAAGTAAAAATATGGTGGGGGAGGGGCATATGAGATGGGAGAGGCAAGACAGGTGGGAGGGTCACAGGAAATGGGAGGGGTAATAGGGTAGGAGGAGGAGATGAGGAGGTAGGTGGAGCAAAGGGGAGGGGGGGCCCAGCCACATTTTCGCCCGGGGGCCCTGGTTGGTCTCAGTCCGTCCCTGTATATTAGACATCTATACTATAATCGCGTTTGTAACAAGTCTGTCGCTGTCACCAGTTGTGCACACATCCTCAAAGGAATGTTGGCTGCGCGAGGCAGCCAAAAGAATCCACCTGGATGCATCTGTCATGAACCAAGCCTCCAGACTAAAAAGAAAAAGAAAAGGTCTGGCAGGCATTCTGCTAGAAAGGGCTGGGTGGGGATTTGAACCTGTGGCTCTGTGCTTACCAACCTGTTTGTTTGCATGTTGAGCCACAGTCAGTTCTAGAAATAGCATGGAAATTAAAAGATCAGATAAATAACTATTTGCCTTACTTGTAATTACACCTGTGCAACACACAGGTGTTCTCAATTCTGGAATTACTCAGAACCAATCCTGTGCAAAACCTCCCTATTTAAGGATGGCTCTTAGACTGCATGTTGTCTTTACATTGGTTCTGTTTTGTCAAGTCAGAACCTGTTTCCTGTACTCATTTGGAGAAAGACTTTTCCTTTGCACCTGTTTACAAGTTTGCTACCTGCTTTGTGCAATTCCTGCACTTCAGTTATTCCCAGGACAAAGACTTTACCTACTACCTGTTTACAAGTTTATTACCTGCTTTGTACAAATCCTGCGCTTCAATTATTACTTGGATACAGATTTCACCTTTGCACCTATTTACAAGTTTGCTACCTGCCTTGTGCAAATCCTGTACTTCAGCTATTACCAGGAGAAACACTTTCCTTTTGAATCTGCATCTCTGCTTACTTGTTTTGTTTATTACCACTCCTGCCGTATGTAGACTTAGCATACCTGAATAGCACATATTTAAAATACCCTGCAATTGTTTGCTTAATCAAAGTATTTTGTTATTTAAATAAATCTGTTATCATTTCAATCTATATGGCTTCTACTAATCTTCGTTTAAAGCAACTGTTCCAGACAATAAGGCTCTCACAAAACATCCTGAGACAGAACATGACAGCATCAAAGCTGCATCTAGGTGGATTCCGAAAATGGTACCCTGCCATTCTCGGAATCCACCTGGATGCAGCATGGGCCAACAAAACATTAAGAAAAAAAACAGTTAACCACCCGCATGAAATATTAATGAAAAAACACCGTCCGCACGAAATAATAAAAAAACCTAAATGCCTGCACAACGTATTAACAAACACCTAAATCGCCAACCCCCACATCGCAAAATAATAAAGTAATTAACCCCAATCCGCAAATTAAACAACGCAAATAACATAATTAAAATATTAACCCCAAAACCACCAACCCCTCACATTGCAATAAACCTAATTAACCTATTAACCCCTAAACCGACAACCCTCCACATCACAATAAACCTAATTAACCAATTAACCCCTAAACCGCCAAACCCCCACATTGCAATAAACCTAGTTAACCTATTAACTCCTAAACAGCCAACCCCCCACAATGCAAATAACTAATTTAATTACTAAGCCCCCTAACCTAACACCTCCGAAATTAACCCCAATTACAAAAAAAATAAAATAATAAACTACAATTAAAATAAAAAATTCTAACATTAATTTAAAAATTAAACCTAACATTAAATTACAAAAAAATAATCTAAAATTACAGAAAATAAAAAAGTATAAAATTAGACTTCTGGTGGGCGGGCCACAGGGTAAGTAGCAGGAGAGAGGAGCTCCTTCCAAAGTGGACACAAAAACCTACTTTATTCAAAGATCTGCCTTTCCATCACTGGCTATCCTGTACCAAAATTCCTTGGCAGAATCTGCTACCCAGAGTGAGGGAATCTTGTTAAAAACCTCCTCCATACTTTTCGTGGGAGCCGTACATCGCTGCAGCACCAAAGCACAGTACCAGCCGAAGCGCTGAAGGGGCGCGATATTGAGCTGAGCTATCACTGTGGAGGAGTCCCATGAGTGACTGCACCTACACGGCAGAGACCACAGTAGGAACGTGGCAGGTGGGGAGCGGCTGACATCGGAGCAGTACAGTACCGACCACACTCCGACCGCAGACAACTAGACCATAACATCTAACCCACAGAGATCGCTGCCTTGCTCACCCGGCAGGGAAAGGTGGGAACTGGCTTCAATACAAGGGAAAACCATCGGCTCATGGGACCTGGCAGTCTAGCATCCCCGCGCTACAGTTATTAAAGGGCAATCCCTGCAGCAGAGAATATTTGGGCACGAAAATCAGCAGCGCCATCTTGGTGATCCAACCTCACAGTATTGACCCAGGTGGAACCCTGTGGAGACACATCTGAAGGTTACTCAGCCTCACACTGTCAGCCAATGTGGTAAAGTATGACCCGCTCGCATCCTCCAAGGGCCTTTTACCCACTTTACTGACGGGTTATAGTGGGGTATATTACTGACACCTCCAGGAACCTGCAGTACCCGGAACATTGATGCCTCTGTAGGCCTTTCTTTTTCCTGAGACTGGTACATCAGCCCTTAAGTAGTGCAGGGACGAGTTTTGCTGACCTAGCCTCCTTATACCCCATACATTGGTGACGCATTACAAAACACACCATATAGCGGCCTTGCTTCTGAGAGGGGTCTGTTGCTTCTTCCCTTGGGCCTGGGTCCCCCGCATAATTGACTGGAAGTTACAGGGTGCCTTACCATTGTATTTTAGAAGTTTTTTGAACCCTGAGTGCCTGTTGACTCGTTTGCTATATTATTGCCCCCAACTACTAACGCCTTGCCCTTCCACCACCTGGATGCTGCGCTAAACTTACACCGCAGTGTGCACCACCTGCTACAGCGACTTAGTTGTCTCCCACTCGCACAGGAGTTAATTGAGGCAGGGGTATAAAACCCTACAAGACCCACGGTCCTGCTTTATATATAAGAGACACGGAAAGTTATACCCCTGGAGAAAGAGGCATTGGAGGACATTTGTGTATCAGATTCTTTACTAGATCATATGTGGAGACTTGCACTGTCAAATTTACTGTCTTGTATGTATGTAATTAACCTCATCTCTATCTGATTACTTTGGTAACTTGTTTAATTGTAGGTTCATGCTGAATTAGGCTCTATGATTTAAATGGATGTGATTCAACAGGGTATAGTTATACCGGATAGGCAGATTTTTCACTTGTCTATTTTCAACATCTGTACTTTTGTTGTAAAGGTTTGATCCCTCTCACTTTATGGGTATATGGAGAAATATCTAACTAATAACCCAATGGCGAGCCGAAAGTAAAGCAAACGACCGAAGGAATAAGTCTGGAAATAAACAAGCCAGTCAGGACCCTAGCATTGAGGCTTTTCCAGATGGTAACCTGACTGACACTCACCCCATTGTACAGCAAATATCCATGTTATTTATGCCTAAAATAGATAACTTGCAGAAAGGGGTAGATACACTTACTGGTGGTGTTAAGCAGTTCTCTATGCGAGTGGCAGAGGCAGAAAACAGAATATCAGATTTAGAGGATTCTAACGTATCTAATACCAGTAAAATAGAGAATCTAGAAAGATTAAGATCATTCTTACATGCTGTCAATCCCCTTGTGGCACCCAGATAGGTGGGGGGAGGGGGAGAGGAAAGGAGGAGAAAAAAAAGGGGGGAGAAGAGGGAGGATGAGGAGTTTCGGTTCAGAGCCCTGCTGGGTTCTAGTCAAAGTTAAGCGGTAGCAGACATCTCATCTAAAGGCAGTCAGCAGACCTATTTGGGCCTAAGGAACCATACGTTCCAGATTCTCCATTATGTGTCAATTTTGTTAAGGTGTTGTTAAAATCCCCTTTCCCTACTAGCAAATGTGTCAAGCATTTTTAGAATACTATTAAGAGTAGGTGGGCTTGATTGCTTCCAGTTTCTAGCAATCATAATCTTAGTAGCAGCAAAGATAAAAATGGCTAGTTGTTTCAAAGCTTTGGATATTCTTTTCGGAAGGATATGCAAGAGGGCTAATTTAGGGTCTTCCTGTATTGGGATCCTTATAATTCTGCATAACTCAAATATCGCTGCCACCCCAGGACATGACCACCAAATGTGTAGGTCCGAGCCCACTTGGCCACATTCTCTCCAGCATAGTGACGAGTGGGACGAGGACATCTGTGCCAGCCTTAGAGGAGTATAATGCCAACGTAGGGTCACCTTGACATGTAACTCCACCAAATTAGCACAATGGAGTGTTGTCTTTGTAAGAGAGAAGGCTTGCAACCAGCTTTTGTCTGTGATTTTAACTTTTAAATCTTGCTCCCAGGCTTTCAGCTGCCAGATCTCTCCGGCAACCAAATCTTTCATGATTAGGCTATAATGACTTGAAAGGGGTCTAATCAGGTCCAAGCCCGACATCCACCTCTGCTCCCATATGCTCAGCTGTATAAGGCCTGATTTTGGGAAACCCCAACTGATCAAAAATTTGTGAAACCTAAGACGCTCAAATTGAAACCATGATGGAGTTGGAACATTACCTACTGCTGGCAGCTCTGCAGGTTGTAGAGTATTCTGCACATATAATTCAGACACATGGCAAAGGCCCCAGTTCCTCCAATGAGAAACATGGGAGTCTGGGAGACCTCTTAGCAGCCCTGGGATAGAGTGAATTGGCAAAGGATGGGGGGATAACTCTGAATAGGGTCTAAGAGTTTTCCAGCAAGCCAAGTTTTGCCTAATAATTATATTATGAATATTCAATCTATCTATATAATAATCTGGTATCCATGGTAAATCTCGCAGGAGAAACCTTGGTGGCAGGAAACATTGTTCGACCTTCTTCCACCTCTAGGCATCGGTAGACGTTCCCCAGCCAGAGAAATGTGCAAGCAGTGCATCCTCGTAGTAGATAGAGACATTCGGGAGGGAGACACCACCTTGGTTGAACGGCTTTTGTAGCGTTTTTTTTTTTAAATTCTCATTTTTTTACCTTGCCAGATGTACCTCATGATCAGAGTATTAAACTTATCTAAGAGCTCCTTAGGCAGATTTATTGTAAGACATCGGAAGTAATACAAGAGTTTCGGCAGATTGGTCATTTTGACAGATGCTAACTGGCCTAAGTTTAAGAGACGTCTCACTTCCTGGAGAAGTTTATTGTAATTCTTATCTTTCACCACAGATATGTCTGGACCTAAAGCACCCCCAAAGTTGTTAATAGTCTCCGATGGCCATTTAAAATCATGGATGTCTTGAAGGATTTCCAGTTCAAATTTTGGGATGTGGATGGGGAGGGCCTCTGTTTTAGCAAGGGTAATCTTATAAAAGCTTAACGACCCAAATTGGGCTATGAGGTCAAATAAAGTTGGAAGTGAACCAATAGGGTTAGTTAGGAATAAGGTGATATCATCTGCGAAAAGAGCTATTTTCTCCCCTTGATGACTTAGGGGGACCCATTGAATTGTAGCCGAATCTCTAATAGCCTGGGCAAGAGGCTCAATGGCTAGAGCAAACACAATGGGTGAAAGAGGACAACCCTGCCATGTTCCATTAGTATTAGTACCTGTGAATCACATCCATCATACAAAAGAAATAAACAATGTTAAAGATAAACATATGTGAATAAAAACAAACATCCTGTATATTTGATTCCTGACCTCTTTTATATCTATGACAAATTATGGTCCAGATCAATAAACAATCACTTTGGCATCAAGAGTACACAAAATACAAGCAATTTGGGACTAGTACAATCGTGAACATTTATGTCATAGAGGGTAATAAAGGATGGGGATATCTAAGGCTGCTATCATATATCAAATATATAATAAACAATAGGGAGAATTTCTATGGAATCTACGTTCCTTTGCTTACTCAGTAAACCAAAATTGGGGGGAGGGTGCGGAGCCACAACTCCAATAACCATGAACCTACGGAGGCGGGGGTATATAGCTTGGCATTTATCTGTCTCTTTATATATAGACTATAAAACATGAACAAAAAAACATAAAAAACTCGGGGCCTATAGAGATGAATCTGATCATTCAGGGTAGGGGGCAGACAAGTCTCCATCTTACTGATATATTCTGGGCTTTGTAGATTTGAATAAGAAGCTGGGTGACTATAGGTCAGTTTGAAGATACCACAAATAACTGAGAGCCTCATTGCATGAAGAATAAGTAGGAATTCATCCACCAAATATATGTGCAAACACTTAAACAACTCTGAGTAGATATAGGAATCCTCAATGATGGGCAATTAAAACTGTACATGAATATGCAACATTATAGCTCTGGCCTAGGGGCACGGGCCCTATACCCCAAAGCCTAGAGCAAAAGGTGCAGCACCCTTGCCTATCATAAACAGTCTAACATATTGGATAAACATGGAAAATAGTGAAACAGTAGTACCTATATCTATAGCACCTAGAAATATATGAACACTCCAATTGCCCTACACTAGAGCTAGGTATGTGAGCTGTGAGATAAACTAGACATATATGAGTATTATACCACTAAAAGTTAATAATATCAAGATAAGCATGTCAGTGTTATCTTAGCTCTAAGAGGAGTACAAAGGGGAAAGCTCCATAGTCAATGCATAACAGTATAGACGATAACCAAAACAGAACAGCCCTAATATTAACATGTAGGGCTGATTATAAAACCTTCCCATCTGCAACATATGGATAGTGGGAGTCAAATTCAGATAAAATTAAGTGGTAGGGCTAACATTAATATGTGGAAAGTAAAATATTGACCCATCAGGTGACGCTATTGTTGATCACTGTGCTTGTTCCAGTTCACACAATTGTATATGTGTATATAACCCCTAGGCCATCTAACTGGCTAATATAACAATTGTTCAAATTCCAACTATATATTAACTAATATCATGTATATAAACATTTAGCCTCTAATTTCTCTAATGTCTAGTAGATAAGCTAAGGACCTTATCAAAAGCTAGTATAATAACAAGAAGAAGTCACATATCTAAAGAGTATCCAGCCTATATTTACAGCTCTAGTGTAGGAGCTAAATTGTAGAGTAGGTGTATGTTGGTAAGTCTCACTAATGACTACATATACACATTAAACCTGTAGATGGACCCCAAACATAAAGCTCACATCTATTGCCTTCATTAAGACTAGTGAATCTATTAGATTACTCAATCTCAGTTATGACATGTAGAAAGCTGCTACATTGGAACAAGCTAAAGGGTCTGGGCCTTACAAATCTACAAAATCCTGTCTGTTGCACATCAGGAGTACATTATGAATCATTACACATCAGTATAATAAATAGCTACAGACTTATTAAAATAACCATCGCTTAGGAGTTTAGCAGATGTAATTATTAGGGGTATTGAAGCTTACGAGTGTCTCTCTTAACAGAATAATCATAGACATTGTGTAATAAGCAAACATGTAAGTTACAATAAAATCCCAATTATCAAAAATGTGTACAGCAAATAGGAATATACTAGGCAGGCTGCTATAGAGAGTAAGAGCTATGAGTATCATATACGACCACTGGATCATTTTCTTTCAACATCATATTGTATAATGTTAGGCTCTAACTGCACCATGAGAACATAGGTACACACTCTTCCATGAAGACTTTTAGATCTCACAAAGGTTGTAGCATTATTCATGATGGGGGTATACTTTTAAAATAAAAGAGTATGGTGCCTCTGCTAAACCATATATATGTTAGTGAATGGAGATATCAGATTATCCAGGATAGCACTGTAATCAGGTAAGGTAAACTAATATATTCATAAGCCCTTATATTAACCCAACAAATATCCCAGTATAAATATATATCAGAACTATTCAAGCTATAACCAAATTTAAAAGAGTAAATATCCTAACAATATGATTGAAACAAGCCAACTCTTATAACTAGTGGCTAGCAAAAAGAAGTAAAAAAAAAAAAACTGTCCCAGTGTCTATAAGTAAGCTTCACCCCATACCAGTTCGAACATTGAAGCACCATCTCTCCAAGTTTGTATAAGTCCCCACTACCGGGTGAGGGCAAACTGAGGTAGGTATGAACCTCTGATCGGCAGTTGCCGTGGTCAAGATCCTCCTTGGAAGAATAACCTCGTCTCCATCTATAACCTGCCTCAAGATCCAGGGTGGCTGTCGTGGGGTCTCTGATTTCCATAGACTACCGGTGCCACACTCATCTGATGAGAGCTTGGCTGTTGATCCCTCTGTGATCGGCCACCTCACAGCGGGATCTGATGTCGCTGGATCCTCACTTTCTTCTGAACACTGCTGCTGCTTCAGCTCAGGAAGGGTTCCATTAGTCGATACGGGTTCCATCATTGGAGTAGTCTACCTCTCTACAGCTGTCTCTGACACGCATGGGCCTTGGCTAGGAAGGATCAAGAATGAAGTTTTCTGTTTGGCGCTCTGTGTCTCCTCCGCTTCTGCCACCGGGATCCCAAGTAGGCAATTGTGCAGAGTCTCCGTCAGCTCCGCCTCAACACTAGTGAGGTGCGCAATTAAAATGTTCTGTAGGAGCTCGTAGGACCGTTGCCCCATGTTTTAAAAGATTGTGAAACGCTGTGCTAATGGGTATACTCAGTGTCTAGATAAGAGGTTGGCACCTGGTCTTTCAGGGTTACAGCGCTTGTTTAGTTAATAACAGCTTCCCTAATGGCGTCTACACGCACCTCGTGTTCTCATTAGGGTTCCTGAGTTGTGTCATTTACACTGCCGATTCCATATTCGCTCCAGAGCCTTAGTAGACAGATCTTTCACTATGTATATACAAATATTGGGTTCTTTGGTTGTCAAAGCCCCCTTTTTTGCCTTTGAGAGACTGTCTAAGCCAGGAGCTCTTAAGTTGCGTGTCCTGTCGCTTCGGCAGTCAGCTCCGCCCCCATCTGCCTCTTAATTTACATTCAAGCATGGACGACGCCTTGTTCCCCTGGTAATAGAGGAGCTGCTTAAACCTACAAACCGCATTTTGAATTCGAGTCACTTCGACTTCTTATCTGATTACGCAAGGGCTCTACTTCTGCTGTAACTTCTAGGGAAGGTCCAATTTTATTAGCCCTCTCTTTAATTCTGAGCTGAGCAACCAGGAGTCTTAGAGGAGCTCCCTGCAATTTTTTTAATAGAAGCCTGTTTGCGAATACAGACTCTTCTGATATAGGCCTTCAGGGCCGCCCATATCGTTTGAGATCGAGATCGAAGGGTCTGAGTTATGTGTCAAATATTCCTGGATAGAGTTTTATATTAGGGGTTTGAAGTCTGGGTTGGACCACAGATGGTCCGGCAGACTCCAGCCTGGGCAAGATGAAGTACATAAATTGGATTCTAATGTAAAAACTAAGGCATTGTGGTCTGACCAAGAGCAGTACTTAATCTTAGCCTCTCTAATTTTGTTTAGGGTCCATGTGTCAATAAGAAAATAGTCTAGTCTTGAGTAAGACCCATGTGGCCTCGAAAAAAAAGTATAATCCCTTGTAGAGGGGTGGCATGCTCTCCAGACATCATATAGATTGTATTGTGAGGCTAGATCTCTAAATTTCTTAGCTGTATTGACCGAGTAGGAATCAATAATTTTACCATTACTTACTTGTTTATCTAGTTTTGGATTCCAGATCATATTAAAATCGCCCCAATCAGTAGTCTGCCTGACTTAAGCTTTCAAAATTCTGTAGGAGGGTCTTAAGAAAACGGGGCTGGTTCTGGTTTGGGGCATATAGATTAACTAGGGTGAATATCTGCCCATCTAGTTTACAAATTAAGATGATGAATCTGCCCCCGGGTCTGTTTCTAAATATATTTTTTCAAAGCTAACCTGTTTGTGTATGAGGATGGCAACCCCTCTAGTTTTATCCAAGTGTGTAGCTGAGACATAGTGTACATACTGAGTGGATTGGAATGTTGGCGCTGTTGTGTTCAGCCAATGAGTCTCTTGAACAAACACAATTTTAGCTCAATTGGCATGCATGTACAGGGAGTGCAGAATTATTAGGCAAGTTGTATTTTTGAGGATTAATTTTATTATTGAACAACAACCATGTTCTCAATGAACCCAAAAAACTCATTAATATCAAAGCTGAATATTTTTGGAAGTAGTTTTTAGTTTGTTTTTAGTTTTAGCTATTTTAGGGGGATATCTGTGTGTGCAGGTGACTATTACTGTGCATAATTATTAGGCAACTTAACAAAAAACAAATATATACCCATTTCAATTATTTATTTTTACCAGTGAAACCAATATAACATCTCAACATTCACAAATATACATTTCTGACATTCAAAAACAAAACAAAAACAAATCAGTGACCAATATAGCCACCTTTCTTTGCAAGGACACTCAAAAGCCTGCCATCCATGGATTCTGTCAGTGTTTTGATCTGTTCACCATCAACATTGCGTGCAGCAGCAACCACAGCCTCCCAGACACTGTTCAGAGAGGTGTACTGTTTTCCCTCCTTGTAAATCTCACATTTGATGATGGACCACAGGTTCTCAATGGGGTTCAGATCAGGTGAACAAGGAGGCCATGTCATTAGATTTTCTTCTTTTATACCCTTTCTTGCCAGCCACGCTGTGGAGTACTTGGACGCGTGTGATGGAGCATTGTCCTGCATGAAAATCATATTTTTCTTGAAGGATGCAGACTTCTTCCTGTACCACTGCTTGAAGAAGGTGTCTTCCAGAAACTGGCAGTAGGACTGGGAGTTGAGCTTGACTCCATCCTCAACCCGAAAAGCCCCCACAAGCTCATCTTTGATGATACCAGCCCAAACCAGTACTCCACCTCCACCTTGCTGGCGTCTGAGTCGGAATGGAGCTCTCTGCCCTTTACCAATCCAGCCACGGGCCCATCCATCTGGCCCATCAAGACTCACTCTCATTTCATCAGTCCATAAAACCTTAGAAAAATCAGTCTTGAGATATTGGCCCAGTCTTGACGTTTCAGCTTGTGTGTCTTGTTCAGTGGTGGTCGTCTTTCAGCCTTTCTTACCTTGGCCATGTCTCTGAGTATTGCACACCTTGTGCTTTTGGGCACTCCAGTGATGTTGCAGCTCTGAAATATGGCCAAACTGGTGGCAAGTGACATCTTGGCTGCTGCACGCTTGACTTTTCTCAGTTCATGGGCAGTTATTTTGCGCCTTGGTTTTTCCACACACTTCTTGCGACCCTGTTGACTATTTTGAATGAAACGCTTGATTGTTCGATGATCACGCTTCAGAAGCTTTGCAATTTTAAGAGTGCTGCATCCCTCTGCAAGATATCTCACTATTTTTTACTTTTCTGAGCCTGTCAAGTCCTTCTTTTGATCCATTTTGCCAAAGGAAAGGAAGTTGCCTAATAATTATGCACACCTGATATAGGGTGTTGATGTCATTAGACCACACCCCTTCTCATTACAGAGATGCACATCACCTAATATGCTTAATTGGTAGTAGGCTTTCGAGCCTATACAGCTTGGAGTAAGACAACATGCATAAAGAGGATGATGTGGTCAAAATACTCATTTGCCTAATAATTCTGCACTCCCTGTAGTTATTGAGGAGACTGATTTTAGGGGGAGAATTCAAACCTTTACAATTCAAGGATGCAAAAGTGAGAATATCTGACTTCCGCTCCATATTTAGAGGTTAAGGAGACAAGGAAAAAAAAGGGGGGGGGGGAATAAAAGGAGGAGAATAGGAAGGAAAAGTAGGAGGGAAAGGATAAATGATCCACCTACCCAGGTGCAAGCCCAATCAGTCGGAATCAAAGGGGAGTAGCAACTTAGTAGTCCACCCACTGTAGAGCAGTCCCACTCTGGATTTTGTTGGAAGTGTTGAAAGGACACATAGAGTAGGCCCGGAGAGGCCTGGTGCAGATATGTCCCAACCCCGATCTATTATGATTAAATTTCTGCATTTTCAAACCAAAACTGCTGTCTTGAGAGTTTATAGAAAACTAGAGAATCTAACTTTTGAGAACGCACGGCTGCTCCTATTTCAGGATTTTTCTGAGGATTTTACGAAGAGACACCGAGAATTTTGCCCAATTTGCTCTAAAATCCACAGGGAGGGTAGACAAGCCTTCCTGCTGTATCCAGCGAGACTCAAAATTATGACACCTAGGGGCCCTAAATTCTTTAATCTGCCTAGTTCAGCCCAAGAGTACTTGGAGAATAGGGGTACCCCCTCCTGCAGTCCTGCACATGACCAACCAAGAGGGGATGAGGGTTGAATTTTATCATTGTTCTCTCACTGCTGGCAAGGTTCTAAAATTTAGGACAGACTGGATGCATTGATGTCTATTAAATGTGTTATATTGGGTTGTGTAGATGCACTTAACTGTGGGATGATCTTGTTTGGTTGGAGTTTGTTAGGTTTAATAAGTTTAAAATACTCACTATTACCAATTCTGGTAGGGATACAGATATGGACACTTCCTGTTTCTCTTTACAGTGGTGCTGGGGTTGGACCAATTTTCCAATATATGGCAGACACAGACTGGCTCCATGCCGTTTCTATGGGACAGCTCCGGCATTGGTGCAAATATAAACTTTGCCTAGGTTATTTTAGTGCTTTCAGTTTTTTAAGTTATCCAGATAGAGATCACTTGCTAGCCTGACCTACGAAAAGGTCTATGACAAGCCTATGTCTAGTGGCTTACTCGGGTACACCCCGAGACTCACAGGCTCTAAAACTATGAATTATCTATTGTACATACTCGACCTGGTGAACAATGTAGGCAGTATACAAGCACACCCCTGGTTTGTTGACACCTGTATAGATTATTAGGGTTATTTAAGTTATTTAGATAGAAGCCACACGATACTCTATTGTATAAAAAGGTTTATCATAAAATACTGTACACCAGGCTCTTCGAAGCCATCCCGAGACTCAAGTGCTCTAAAATGTGTTGAATTTGTGATACAGTTGATATGCTTACTCGGTTTGTTGACCAATGGGTGCAGTATAAAAAGTGATCTCTTGATTGTTAACACTTACACCTATGTTTACAATCCTCAGGTGGAACAACGGGGCCCAGGACATTTTTTGATTATTTTACTTGGGGTGACATTGGGATTGCCTGGGACATGAGCTGATGTAAGCAGAATCCCTCCCTTCCGCTTCTCCCTCCCCTTTTTTTTCTCTCTCGTCTTGTCCTGTCTCTTACTGTGTACTGGCTGTCCCTTTCTCTCCCCCCCCATGGTGTTCCATGCTCTTGTATGAATGTCGGAACTCTTCCCCCCTGTCCTACACTTACTTGTGCATATACACACATAGTGGTTCATACTAACTTCCCGCTTTTAATATCTACACCTGGAATGTAGGGGGAATCCATTCCCCTATTAAAAGGAAAACAGTTCTCACACAGCTAAGGTAAAGAGGAGCTGCCATTGCGTTCCTTCAGGAGACGCACTTGTCAGACCTGGAACACGACAAACTAAAAAGGATTGGGTGGGGAAAATTGAATACGCCTCATACACAAAAGCCAGTAGAGGGGTTGCCATACTATTTGGGAGAAAACTAGAAATGTAAACCCAGAAGGTGTTAAAGGATAAGGAAGGGAGGTACATTTTAGTCCAATCGCTGATAGCGGACAAAGTATATACATTCTGTAACATTTATGCCCAAACCAAAAAGATAAAAAATTCTGGGATTCCCTGATTGCTGCTGACCCCTTTCTGAATACCCATCTAATCATAGGAGGGGATTTTAACTTAACCCCTAATCCATACGTGACAGGCTTAGAGATTTGCAGAAAAATCCCCAAAAATTAGCTTCTAAATCTCACCACAAGTTTGAGCTGGAGACATTTCAAAAGCTAGCTGACTCACTGGAGTTAGTAGATATTTAGTGACAGTTGAACCCAGATGGTAAAGATTTCACCTGCGTTTCACGTTCTTCCCCTACTATGTCACAAATTGACTTGTTTCTGATATCTAATTCCTTAATACCTCAAGTCATAGACGTGAAGATAGGTGAGGTGGTTGTCTCTGACCACGCCCCTGTAGTGCTATTTATAGACACAGGCATTCAGATCAGTAATAGGAGAACCTTCCGATTCCCACGGTACCTAGCGACATCACAGGAGTTTCAGGGTCATCTAGTGGAGTGTTGGAATGATTTCCGGTCTACCAATGCCCAGCACTTAGAGAACCCTGAACTATTTTGTAATGCAGCTAAGGTAGTACTGACTGGCAATATCATTGCCTTCCTAGCTTGTAGGAAAAAGCAGGTCACTGAAAGATTGCGACAGATGAGGGACAATTTGGCACATGTTTATTGCGAATATCGGGCAACACCATCTCGGCTTTTGCATCAAAATTATGTCTCCATTAAGAAGGAATACGAAGCCATGCTTGCTTACTCCACAGCACAGACTTTGATGCGCAATAGAGGTAAATACTACAGATTCAGCGATAAATCGGGCAAGCTGCTTACGTCCTTGGTTAGTATGAGAACATCTACCAAACACGTAGCTGCGCTAAAACATGAAGGTAGGATCGTTAGAGAGATGAAACTCATTGCAGAGGCATTAGTGGCTTACTATACCAAACTCTACTCTAGTGAACCCCCTGCTTCGGCGCTTGTGCAACAAAATTTTTGGGAATCCATTCAATTACCAAAACTCTCGATGGAGCAGATGGAAAAGCTAAGTTAACCTATCTGCAGAGAGGAAGTTGACAAAGTCATTATGTCCATCTCTCTGGGAAAGGCAGCAGGACCCTATGGGCTACCCATCGAGTTCTACAAGCTGCTTCAACCTCAGGTAACACCAATTCTCATGAATCCTATTTCAAGGCTATTTTCAGGGTGAGAGGGTGCCGGCATCTTCCCTTTTCAGCAGTGTACATCACCTTAATCCCAAGGCAGACAAGGACACTCTCCTTCCCAAATCATACAGGCCGATTTTGCTGCTGAATTCGGATGACAAAATCCTAATTAAACTCATGGCAGAACGTCTGAAATACATTCTGTTGCACTTAATCCAGAAAGATCAGACAGGGTTCATGTATGCCAGGTCCTCTGTGGTGAATGATCGTAGAGTCCTCCAGATAGTACAACACTTCTGGAATTTAGAAACGGAATGGGGAGGGAGATGGAACATCCGAGGCCGTCCTACTGTCCTTGGACGCAGAGAAGGCCTTTGACCGTGTTGAGTGGAGGCACCTCCTTTCTATCATGGTCAACTTCAATTTCTCTGGATCTTTCCTTGCTCTTATTGAAAAACTATATAAAACGCCCATAGCCAATATCTGTATTAATAATATGTTCTTGCGCGAGATACAACTAGGGAGGGGCACCAGACAAGGATGTCCTCTTTCACCCCTTCTCTTCAATCTGGCCCTGGAGCCGCTGGCAATTAAACTCAAACAAATATTCCCTGGTATTGATATCGCAAGAGATCCACAACACCTAGCGTTGTATGCAGATGATATGCTTTTATTTGTACAGGACTCACATATACACATAGCCCCCATCGTACAAGTGCTCCAGGATTTTGGCTCTTTGTCAGGCTACAAAGTCAATATGCAGAAATCTGAAATTCTTTGGTTAACAAAAGGAGACAACACACAACACAAATATTCTTTTACAGTTGCACTTATCTTGGCATCCAAATCTGAGCCAATCCGAACAAATTATACTCGAATAACATCACTCCGGGGTTTCCAAGCTCCGGGGACAGATGAGGAGCTGGAGGTCTCTTCCGCTTTCACTCTCCGGTAGGATCAGCCTGCTTAAAATGGTGGTCTTGCCGCGACTACTTTACCCCCTCCTTATGCTCCCTCTTCTATTGACAAAGGCACATATTAAACAGCTAAACTCAGCAGCGCAGTATTTTCTTGTGGAAGGGAGGCAAGGCGCGCATAGCCACAAATAAACTTAATATGACGTAAATGACATATCTGAATGGAGGCCTGGCTTTGCCAGATTTAAAATTTTATAATTGGGCAGCCCTGATACGTCTGGTGATTGACTTGGAGGTTGGCTCACATCACTTTTGTCTAGAGATAGGTCAATTCCCCCTAGAATATTTACCACATATGAGGGATCTTAGGAGCATTAGAAACCTAGGTCTTGATACATTGCCTCTAAAAGCATGGCAACTGGCGCACACATTTTTGAAGAAGTCCTGTCACTCCTCGATATACTTGCCTTTAAGCAATAACCCAGACTTTCCAGCAGGGCTAGATATGCGCCCTTTTGATCTCTGGGAGCAGCAGGGACTAACGTCTATCAAAGCACTACTAGATCCTCTCAGCCACATGGTCAAAACCTTTGCCGCCTTGCAAAGAGAATTTAACTTGCCAAATCAGCACTTCTACGCTTATTTACAAGCGCCACACTATATTAGGACAGTGGTCAGAGACAATGACAATTTCTGGGATGGCTCACCCTTACGGCTTTCACAGTCAATATTCAAAATGGGTAGGTTTTCATTATCAGAGATTTATCAGGTACTAATACAGAAACATTTGCAGCTCATACAACTTAAATTACTGTCAGGATGGGAGAGAGAGGGGCTGGGGGCAATCTCTTGGGAGGGTATGAGGGAATGCTTAGAAAAAACTAGAAAAACTACCTTGTCAGCGACACTCAGAGAATCACAGACTTGTATTACTCATAGAGCATACTTGACACCTAGGACTCTGGCTAAATGGGACCCCAACTGGTCCGTTAAATGCTCCCTAGAATCTCCAAATCTTTTGTACTATCTGTGGCTATGCCCCAAGGTTCAGCATTTCTGGGGCAAGATCCAATACTGGATTCAGAGAAAATGAAACATCCCCATGGCTTTAACCCCGGACGCAGTCCTGTTTATGAAGTGGGACACACAATATTGGCAATATGATTCAGTATTAAGGCAAGGTAATTGTGGTAATCCTAGCTAGAAAATGTATATCGAAATTTTGGATCAATAACTCCTCCCCTTCTGTTGCAGGTTTCATGAATATGTTAAAGTTACAAATGTTTACTGAACAGCTGGATGTAAGAATGGATGTGCAAACTAGATTGAGCCTTTTTTAAGGAAATGGCGTAGACTAATATTAACGTTCGGACTAGAGATCTAGAGGCACATTTTATGGCCCTTTAGAGACACGTCTATATTACTGGAAGATTCCCTAAGGGGAGAGTGGTCCCATGTATTCACTAATCAGGATTCACCTGGTTGAATCCGTTGGGGAGTGTCAATGTAACAGCTGAATGGATGTTTGTGTAGCATTGAGTGTTGCTCTGTTTCGCCCCCCTCCTCTCTTCTCCCGCTACATCTCTACATCCACCCCCCCCCTTATTTTTTCTCATGGGCCCCGTCAGAAAGGAGAAGAAAGATCAGGAAACAGAAACTGAATATCTGTTTGACACATATTATAATAGCCGCTCAAGTCTATCTAAGGTTTTGAATTTGGGTAGGGCTTAGTTAGTTAAGGGAATTTAGTATAATATGTTTAGAAGGTTATTAATAAAATATTTAAAAAAAATGGGAAGCAAGAGAGAATTTGAAGACAACAGCTTTACTTGTTTTATAGTATGCATTCTTACCCACATATCTGTGTACTCTTTTAAATGACAACTGTATCGATTGTTATGTTGTGCAATGTAACGTGTGCACGATTATATTTGACTTTTCTGCATTGTATTATGGCATAACTGTGCATCTTCTCTCTCTCAATAAAAAAAGAATTAAAAAAAAAGTATAAAATTACAGAAAAAATAAACAAAATTATCAAAAATAAAAAAAATTAAACCTAATCCCTATGAAAATAAAAAGCCCCCAAATTAAAACACCCCTAATCTAAACTAAACTACCAATAACCCTTAAAGGGGCCTTTTGTAGGGCATTGCCCTAAGTTAAACAGCTCTTTTACATGTAAAAAAACCTAATTCTCCCCCTAACAGTAAAACCCCCTACCCACCAAACCCCACCCTCTCTGCTGTCTGATCTTCAATGACTGATCCTTCGTTACGGCCAGGTATGTTTGTCCTTGAACAGTCTCTACTGCGCATGACAGCTTCGGACAAACATACCTGGCCTTTTATTATATAGGATGGTTTACTTCAGGAAAAAAGTGCTAAAGTTTTCAGGGGTATTTTTTATTGCACTTGATTGCTTTAGTTAAAATATTTAATCATCCACTTGTAATACCAGTTTATGTGTTATTTTTGCCCTCATTTTTTAAATGTAAATTCTACTTAAAGCTCATTTGAAAAACAGTAAAAGTGCACTCTATACAACTCACTGGTAAATGCATTACCTTACTGAAAAGAAAAAAAGAAGCTTTATGAAAAAAAAGTTTAAATTATTCATATTGTATTCTGACAAGCAAGATAAAGCCAGACATTCTGCATTTTGAGACAAGTGCTTACTTTGGATAATGACCAAACCTTTTTGGCAGCATTTGGGCAAGTAAAATAAACAGTAAGAACTTTATTTAAAGACATTTAGTACATTTTTGTTTCTACATTGTTGTGTGTCCATAAGCAGCCACCTTTGTCAAATGAAACTTAGTCTGTTGTGTCAGGATTTTAAATATTTAAACAGCTCAATAGTGTATGATAAAAATGTTCAAAGATTAGCTCAAGAAGGTCACTGAGCCTGTTTTCATGTCACACTAAATATAACTGAGGTTATTATACATGGTTAGCATAGCACACTGTACTTGTCACATGTTATCAAATGTGTATATAGGGTTGTAAAATGTCTAGTATTCAACAGGGTATTAAAGAGACAGTCTGGTCAAAATTAAACTTTCAACTATCCAATTTACTTTTATCATCTTTGTATTCTTAGTTAAAAGCTAAACCTAGGTAGGCTCATATGCTAATTTCTAAGCCATTGAAGACAGCCTCTTATCTGAATGCATTTGACAGTTTTTCACAGCTAGAGAGCACTAGTTCATGTGTGTCATATAGATAACATTGTGCTCATGCCCATTGAGTTACTTATGAGAGGGAACTATTTGGCTAAAATGCAAGTCTCTCAAACGAACTGAAATAAGGGGGCAGTCTGCAGAAGCATAGATACATGGTAATCACAGAGGTAAAAAGTATATTAATATAACCCTGTTGGTTATGTAAAACTGTGTAATGGGCAATAAAGGGATTATCTATTTTTTTTTTTTTAAACAATACAAATTCTGGAGTAGAATGTCCCTTTAAGACAGTATACTGAAATTGGCACATTCAGCGATCACTGTAAAATGGGATTAAGTCAGTATACTGAAGCTGGCACACTCAGTGATCACTGTAAAATGGTATTAACTCAGTATACTGAAGCTGGCACACTCAGTGATCACTGTAAATGGTATTAAGTCAGTATATTGAAGCTGGCACCATCAGTAATCACTGTAAATGGTATTAAGTCAGTATACTGAAGCTGGCACACTCAGTGATCACTGATGGTATTAAGTCAGTATACTGAAGCTGGCACACTCAGTGATCACTGTAAAATTGTATTAAGTCAGTATACTGAAGCTGGCACACTCAGTGAACACTGTAAATGATATTGTCAGTATACTGAAGCTGGCACACTCAGTGATCACTGTAAAATGGTATTAAGTCGGTATACTGAAGCTGGCCAACTCAGTGATCACTGTAAAATGGTATTAAGTCAGTATACTGAAGCTGGCACACTCAGTGATCGCTGATGGTATTAAGTCAGTATACTGAAGCTGGCACACTCAGTGAACACTGTAAATGGTATTAAGTCAGTATACTGAAGCTGGCACACTCAGTAATCACTGTAAAATGGTATTAAGTAAGTATACTGAAGCTGGCACACTCAGTAATCACTGTAAAATGATATAAAGTCAGTATATTGAACCTCGCACACCTAGTGATCACTGTAAAATGGTATTAAGTCAGTATACTGAAGCTGGCACACTCAGTGATCACTGTAAAATGGTATTAAGTCAGTATACTGAAGCTGGCACACTCAGTGATCACTGATGGTATTAAGTCAGTATACTGAAGCTGGCACACTCAGTGAACACTGTAAAATGGTATTAAGTCAGTATACTGAAGCTGGCACACTCAGTGATCACTGATGGTATTAAGTCAGTATACTGAAGCTGGCACACTCAGTGATCACTGTAAAATGGTATTAAGTCAGTATACTGAAGCTGGCACACTCAGTGATCACTGATGGTATTAAGTCAGTATACTGAAGCTGGCACACTCAGTGAACACTGTAAAATGGTATTAAGTCAGTATACTGAAGCTGGCACACTCAGTGATCACTGTAAATGGTATTAAGTCAGTATACTGAAGCTGGCACACTCAGTGATCACTGTAAAATGGTATTAAGTCAGTTTACTGAAGCTGGCACACTCAGTGATCACTGATGGTATTAAGTCAGTATACTGAAGCTGGCACACTCAGTGAACACTGTAAATGGTATTAAGTCAGTATACTGAAGCTGGCACACTCAGTAATCACTGTAAAATGGTATTAAGTAAGTATACTGAAGCTGGCACACTCAATAATCACTGTAAAATGATATAAAGTCAGTATATTGAAGCTGGCACACCCAGTGATCACTGTAAAATGGTATAAAGTCAGTATACTGAAGCTGGCACACTCAGTGATCACTGTAAATGGTATTAAGTCAGTATACTGAAGCTGGCACACTCAGTAATCACTGTAAATGGTATTAAGTCAGTATACTGAAGCTGGCACACTCAGTGATCACTGATGGTATTAAGTCAGTATACTGAAGCTGGCACACTCAGTGATCACTGTAAAATGGTATTAAGTCATTATACTGAAGCTGGCACACTCAGTGAACACTGTAAATTATATTGTCAGTATACTGAAGCTGGCACACTCAGTGATCACTGTAAAATGGTATTAAGTCGGTATACTGAAGCTGGCCAACTCAGTGATCACTGTAAAATGGTATTAAGTCAGTATACTGAAGCTGGCACACTCAGTGATCGCTGATGGTATTAAGTCAGTATACTGAAGCTGGCACACTCAGTGAACACTGTAAATGGTATTAAGTCAGTATACTGAAGCTGGCACACTCAGTAATCACTGTAAAATGGTATTAAGTAAGTATACTGAAGCTGGCACACTCAGTAATCACTGTAAAATGATATAAAGTCAGTATATTGAAGCTTGCACACCTAGTGATCACTGTAAAATGGTATTAAGTCAGTATACTGAAGCTGGCACACCCAGTGATAACTGTAAAATGGTATTAAGTCAGTATACTGAAGCTAGCACACTCAGTGATCACTGATGGTATTAAGTCAGTATACTGAAGCTGGCACACTCAGTGATCACTGTAAAATGGTATTAAGTCAGTATACTGAAGCTGGCACACTCAGTGATCACTGATGGTATTAAGTCAGTATACTGAAGCTGGCACACTCAGTGAACACTGTAAAATGGTATTAAGTCAGTATACTGAAGCTGGCACACTCAGTGATCACTGTAAATGGTATTAAGTCAGTATACTGAAGCTGGCACACTCAGTGATCACTGTAAAATAGTATTAAGTCAGTATACTGAAGCTGGCACACTCAGTGATCACTGTAAATGGTACTAAGTCAGTATACTGAAGCTGGCACACTCAGTGATCACTGTAAAATGGTATTAAGTCAGTATACTGAAGCTGGCACACTCAGGCCTAGATTTAGAGTTCGGCGGTAGCCGTCAAAACCAGCGTTAGAGGCTCCTAACGCTGGTTTTGGGCGCCCGCTGGTATTTGGAGTCAGTGATTAAAGGGTCTAACGCTCACTTTTCAGCCGCGACTTTTCCATACCGCAGATCCCCCTACGCCATTTGCGTAGCCTATCTTTTCAATGGGATCTTTCTAACGCTGGTATTTAGAGTCGTTTCTGCAGTGAGCGTTAGAGCTCTAACGACAAGATTCCAGCCGCCTGAAAATAGCAGGAGTTAAGAGCTTTCTGGCTAACGCCGGTTTATAAAGCTCTTAACTACTGTACCCTAAAGTACACTAACACCCATAAACTACCTATGTACCCCTAAACCGAGGTCCCCCCACATCGCCGCCACTCGATTAAAATTTTTAACCCCTAATCTGCCGACCGCCACCTACGTTATACTTATGTACCCCTAATCTGCTGCCCCTAACACCGCCGACCCCTGTATTATATCTATTAACCCCTAACTTGCCCCCCACAACGTCGCCGCAAGCTACTTAAAATAATTAACCCCTAATCTTCCGACCGCAAATCGCCGCCACCTACGTTATCCCTATGTACCCCTAATCTGCTACCCCTAACATCGCCGACCCCTATGTTATATTTATTAACCCCTAATCTGCCCCCCACAACGTCGCCGACACCTACCTACACTTATTAACCCCTAATCTGCCGAGCGGACCTGAGCGCTACTATAATAAAGTTATTAACCCCTAATCCGCCTCACTAACCCTATCATAAATAGTATTAACCCCTAATCTGCCCTCCCTAACATCGCCGACACCTACCTTCAATTATTAACCCCTAATCTGCCGACCGGAGCTCACCGCTATTCTAATAAATGTATTAACCCCTAAAGCTAAGTCTAACCCTAACACTAACACCCCCCTAAGTTAAATATAATTTTTATCTAACGAAATAAATTAACTCTTATTAAATAAATAATTCCTATTTAAAGCTAAATACTTACCTGTAAAATACATCCTAATATAGCTACAATATAAATTATAATTATATTATAGCTATTTTAGGATTAATATTTATTTTACAGGCAACTTTGTAATTATTTTAACCAGGTACAATAGCTATTAAATAGTTAAGAACTATTTAATAGTTACCTAGTTAAAATAATTACAAATTTACCTGTAAAATAAATCCTAACCTAAGATATAATTAAACCTAACACTACCCTATCAATAAAATAATTAAATAAACTACCTACAATTACCTACAATTAACCTAACACTACACTATCAATAAATTAATTAAACACAATTGCTACAAATAAATAACATTAAATAAACTATCTAAAGTACAAAAAATAAAAAAGAACTAAGTTACAGAAAATAATAAAATATTTACAAACATAAGAAAAATATTACAACAATTTTAAACTAATTACACCTACTCTAAGCCCCCTAATAAAATAACAAAGCCCCCCAAAATAAAAAATTCCCTACCCTATTCTAAAATACAAATATTACAAGCTCTTTTACCTTACCAGCCCTGAACAGGGCCCTTTGCGGGGCATGCCCCAAGAATTTCAGCTCTTTTGCCTGTAAAAAAAAACATACTATACCCCCCCCCCAACATTACAACCCACCACCCACATACCCCTAATCTAACCCAAACCCCCCTTAAATAAACCTAACACTACCCCCCTGATGATCTTCCTACCTTGTCTTCACCATGCCAGGTTCACCGATCCGTCCTGGCTCCAAGATCTTCATCCAACCCAAGCGGGGGCTAGACATCCACTGAAGAAGTCCAGAAGAGGGTCCAAAGTCTTCCTCCTATCCGGCAAGAAGAGGACATCCGGACCGGCAAACATCTTCTCCAAGCGGCATCTTCTATCTTCTTCCATCCGATGACGACCGGCTCCATCTTGAAGACCTCCAGCGCGGATCCATCCTCTTCTTCCGACGACTAGACGACGAATGACGGTTCCTTTAAGGGACGTCATCCAAGATGGCGTCCCTCGAATTCCGATTGGCTGATAGGATTCTATCAGCCAATCGGAATTAAGGTAGGAATTTTCTGATTGGCTGATGGAATCAGCCAATCAGAATATAGTTCAATCCGATTGGCTGATCCAATCAGCCAATCAGATTGAGCTCGCATTCTATTGGCTGATCGGAACAGCCAATAGAATGCGAGCTCAATCTGATTGGCTGATTGGATCAGCCAATCGGATTGAACTATATTCTGATTGGCTGATTCCATCAGCCAATCAGAAAATTCCTACCTTAATTCCGATTGGCTGATAGAATCCTATCAGCCAATCGGAATTCGAGGGACGCCATCTTGGATGACGTCCCTTAAAGGAACCGTCATTCGTCGTCTAGTCGTCGGAAGAAGAGGATGGATCCGCGCTGGAGGTCTTCAAGATGGAGCCGGTCGTCATCGGATGGAAGAAGATAGAAGATGCCGCTTGGAGAAGATGTTTGCCGGTCCGGATGTCCTCTTCTTGCCGGATAGGAGGAAGACTTTGGACCCTCTTCTGGACTTCTTCAGTGGATGTCTAGCCCCCGCTTGGGTTGGATGAAGATCTTGGAGCCAGGACGGATCGGTGAACCTGGCATGGTGAAGACAAGGTAGGAAGATCATCAGGGGGGTAGTGTTAGGTTTATTTAAGGGGGGTTTGGGTTAGATTAGGGGTATGTGGGTGGTGGGTTGTAATGTTGGGGGGGGGGTATAGTATGTTTTTTTTTACAGGCAAAAGAGCTGAAATTCTTGGGGCATGCCCCGCAAAGGGCCCTGTTCAGGGCTGGTAAGGTAAAAGAGCTTGTAATATTTGTATTTTAGAATAGGGTAGGGAATTTTTTATTTTGGGGGGCTTTGTTATTTTATTAGGGGGCTTAGAGTAGGTGTAATTAGTTTAAAATTGTTGTAATATTTTTCTTATGTTTGTAAATATTTTATTATTTTCTGTAACTTAGTTCTTTTTTATTTTTTGTACTTTAGATAGTTTATTTAATGTTATTTATTTGTAGCAATTGTGTTTAATTAATTTATTGATAGTGTAGTGTTAGGTTAATTGTAGGTAATTGTAGGTAGTTTATTTAATTATTTTATTGATAGGGTAGTGTTAGGTTTAATTATATCTTAGGTTAGGATTTATTTTACAGGTAAATTTGTAATTATTTTAACTAGGTAACTATTAAATAGTTCTTAACTATTTAATAGCTATTGTACCTGGTTAAAATAATTACAAAGTTGCCTGTAAAATAAATATTAATCCTAAAATAGCTATAATATAATTATAATTTATATTGTAGCTATATTAGGATTTATTTTACAGGTAAGTATTTAGCTTTAAATAGGAATTATTTATTTAATAAGAGTTAATTTATTTCGTTAGATAAAAATTATATTTAACTTAGGGGGGTGTTAGTGTTAGGGTTAGACTTAGCTTTAGGGGTTAATACATTTATTAGAATAGCGGTGAGCTCCGGTCGGCAGATTAGGGGTTAATAATTGAAGGTAGGTGTCGGCGATGTTAGGGAGGGCAGATTAGGGGTTAATACTATTTATGATAGGGTTAGTGAGGCGGATTAGGGGTTAATAACTTTATTATAGTAGCGCTCAGGTCCGCTCGGCAGATTAGGGGTTAATAAGTGTAGGTAGGTGTCGGCGACGTTGTGGGGGGCAGATTAGGGGTTAATAAATATAACATAGGGGTCGGCGATGTTAGGGCAGCAGATTAGGGGTACATAGGGATAACGTAGGTGGCGGCGGTTTACGGAGCGGCAGATTAGGGGTTAAAAGTGTAATGCAGGGGTCAGCGATAGCGGGGGCGGCAGATTAGGGGTTAATAAGTGTAAGGGTAGGGGTGTTTAGACTCGGGGTACATGTTAGGGTGTTAGGTGCAGACGTAGGAAGTGTTTCCCCATAGGAAACAATGGGGCTGCGTTAGGAGCTGAACGCTGCTTTTTTGCAGGTGTTAGGTTTTTTTTCAGCTCAAACAGCCCCATTGTTTCCTATGGGAGAATCGTGCACGAGCACGTTTTTGATGCCGGCCGCGTCCGTAAGCAACTCTGGTATCGAGAGTTGCATTTGCGGTAAAAATGCTCTACGCTCCTTTTTTGGAGCCTAACGCAGCATTTGTTTGAACTCTCGATACCAGAGTTAAATTTATGGTGCGGCCAGAAAAAAACCCGCGGAGCGTTAACAGCCCTTTTACCGCCGAACTCTAAATCTAGGCCTCAGTGATCACTGATGGTATTAAGTCAGTATACTGAAGCCGGCACACTCAGTGAACACTGTAAAGGGTATTAAGTCAGTATACTGAAGCTGGCACACTCAGTAATCACTGTAAAATGGTATTAAGTAAGTATACTAAAGCTGGCACACTCAGTAATCACTGTAAAATGATATAAAGTCAGTATATTGAAGCTGGCACACCCAGTGATCACTGTAAAATGGTATTAAGTCAGTATACTGAAGCTGGCACACTCAGTGATCACTGATGGTATTAAGTCAGTATACTGAAGCTGGCACACTCAGTGATCACTGTAAAATGGTATTAAGTCAGTATACTGAAGCTGGCACACTCAGTGATCACTGATGGTATTAGGTCAGTATACTGAAGCTGGCACACTCAGTGAACACTGTAAAATGATATTAAGTCAGTATACTGAAGCTGGCACAGTCAGTGATCACTGATGGTATTAAGTCAGTATACTGAAGCTGGCACACTCAGTGATCACCGTAAAATGGTATTAAGTCGGTATACTGAAGCTGGCACACTCAGTGATCACTGTAAAATTGTATTAAGTCAGTATACTGAAGCTGGCACACTCAGTGATCACTGATGGTATTAAGTCAGTATACTGAAGCTGGCATACTCAGTGATCACTGTAAAATGGTATTAAGTCTGTATACTGAAGCTGGCACACTCAGTGATCACTGATGGTATTAAGTCAGTATACTGAAGCTGGCACACTCAGTGAACACTGTAAAATGGTATTAAGTCAGTATACTGAAGCTGGCACACTCAGTGATCACTGTAAAATGGTATTAAGTCAGTATACTGAAGTTGAGACACTCAGTGATCACTGTAAAATGGTATTAAGTCAGTATACTGAAGCTGGCACACTCAGTGATCACTGTAAATGGTATTAAGTCAGTATACTGAAGCTGGCACACTCAGTGATCACTGTAAATGGTATTAAGTCAGTATACTGAAGCTGGCACACTCAGTGATCACTGTACAATGGTATTAAGTCAGTATACTGAAGCTGGCAGACTCAGTGATCACTGTAAATGGTATTAAGTCATTATACTGAAGCTGGCACACCCAGTGATCACTGTAAAATGGTATTGCATCAGTATACTGAAGCTGGCACACTCAGTGATCACTGATGGTATTGCATCTGTATACTGAAGCTGGAACACTCAGTGAACACTGTAAATGGTATTAAGTCAGTATACTATAGCTGGCACACTCAGTGATCACTGTAAAATGGTATTAAGTAAGTATACTGAAGCTGGCATACTCAGTGATCACTGTAAAATGGTACTGTCAGTATACTGAAGCTGGCACACTCAGTGATCACTGTAAAATGGTAATAAGTCACTATACTGAAGCTGGCACACTCAGTGATCACTGTAAAATGGTATTAAGTCAGTATACTGAAGCTGGCACACTCAGTAATCACTGTAAAATAGTATTAAGTAAGTATACTGAAACTGGCACACCCAGTGATCACTGTAAATGGTATTAAGTTGGTATACTGAAGCTGGCACACTCAGTGATAACTATAAATGGTATTAAGTCAGTATACTGAAGCTGGCACACTCAATGATCACTGATGGTATGAAGTCAGTATACTGAAGCTGGCACACTCAGTGAACACTGTAAATGGTATTAAGTCAGTATACTGAAGCTGGCACACTCAGTAATCACTGTAAAATGGTATTAAGTAAGTATACTGAAGCTGGCACACTCAGTAATCACTGTAAAATGATATAAAGTCAGTATATTGAATCTGGCACACCCAGTGATCACTGTAAAATGGTATTAAGTCAGTATACTGAAGCTAGCACACTCAGTGATCACTGATGGTATTAAGTCAGTATACTGAAGCTGGCACACTCAGTGATCACTGTAAATGGTATTAAGTCAGTATACTGAAGCTGGCACACTCAGTGATCACTGTAAATGGTATTAAGTCAGTATACTGAAGCTGGCACACTCAGTGATCACTGTACAATGGTATTAAGTCAGTATACTGAAGCTGGCAGACTCAGTGATCACTGTAAATGGTATTAAGTCATTATACTGAAGCTGGCACACCCAGTGATCACTGTAAAATGGTATTGCATCAGTATACTGAAGCTGGCACACTCAGTGATCACTGATGGTATTGCATCAGTATACTGAAGCTGGCACACTCAGTGAACACTGTAAATGGTATTAAGTCAGTATACTGAAGCTGGCACACTCAGTGATCACTGTAAAATGGTATTAAGTAAGTATACTGAAGCTGGCATACTCAGTGATCACTGTAAAATGGTACTGTCAGTATACTGAAGCTGGCACACTCAGTGATCACTGTAAAATGGTAATAAGTCACTATACTGAAGCTGGCACACTCAGTGATCACTGTAAAATGGTATTAAGTCAGTATACTGAAGCTGGCACACTCAGTAATCACTGTAAAATGGTATTAAGTAAGTATACTGAAACTGGCACACCCAGTGATCACTGTAAATGGTATTAAGTTGGTATACTGAAGCTGGCACACTCAGTGATAACTGTAAATGGTATTAAGTCAGTATACTGAAGCTGGCACACTCAGTGATCACTGATGGTATGAAGTCAGTATACTGAAGCTGGCACACTCAGTGAACACTGTAAATGGTATTAAGTCAGTATACTGAAGCTGGCACACTCAGTAATCACTGTAAAATGGTATTAAGTAAGTATACTGAAGCTGGCATACTCAGTAATCACTGTAAAATGATATAAAGTCAGTATATTGAATCTGGCACACCCAGTGATCACTGTAAAATGGTATTAAGTCAGTATACTGAAGCTAGCACACTCAGTGATCACTGATGGTATTAAGTCAGTATACTGAAGCTGGCACACTCAGTGATCACTGATGGTATTAAGTCAGTATACTGAAGCTGGCACACTCAGTGAACACTGTAAAATGGTATTAAGTCAGTATACTGAAGCTGGCACACTCAGTGATCACTGTAAATGGTATTAAGTCAGTATACTGAAGCTGGCACACTCAGTGATCACTGTAAAATGGTATTAAGTCAGTATACTGAAGCTGGCACACTCAGTGATCACTGATGGTATTAAGTCAGTATACTGAGGCTGGCACACTCAGTGAACACTGTAAATGGTATTAAGTCAGTATACTGAAGCTGGCACACTCAGTAATCACTGTAAAATGGTATTAAGTAAGTATACTGAAGCTGGCACACTCAGTAATCACTGTAAAATTATATAAAGTCAGTATATTGAAGATGGCACACCCAGTGATCACT